>NC_051432.1:30239817-30251222 GCF_001649575.2 Kryptolebias marmoratus
TTTGTAATCATCAAAATTAAACGAAATAAACATTTGAAATATATGAGTTTGTATGTAATGTATGAATATAATATACAAGTTTCACTTTTTAAATGGAATTACTGAAATCAATCTACTTTTTCATGATATTCTAATTTTATGAGCAGCACCTGTATGTCCCGCTATCTTTGCGGGGACTTTCCATTGACTTCCATACATTTCTACACCCTAACCCTGACCCCCACTTTAACCCTGACCCCCACCCTAACCCTAACCATTACCAGTTACCATCCAGGCTGGCTGACGTCAGTGAAGCAGTTCCTATTAACCACCTGATGATTTAAAGGAAATCTGATACTGAAATGAGCAATCATTTTTTACCCTCAAAATAAAGTTTGTTGTTAACTACATTACTGAAATGTTTTGCTTTCCTCACCATCTCTCCGGTGTAAAGAAACTGGGTTTCCAGCACAAGTTTGCTTCTGCGCCGCTGTTCCAAACCGGCTCTTTGACACTGACAGTGTTTATTATTTACTTCTGTTTACTTTTTTCATGGTCATTTATAAAACAGTTAGTTTTAATAATGATCATCATTCCTGATAAATGACTTGAATAAAAAAATCCCAGGTGAAAACTATTCATTAATAATTAATTGTTGCTCGATGATGATTTGAAAGCGGTAAAAGCTTGAGGCATAATTAAACTTTGTCTATTCAATTAAAAATAGTGTGTTTTAGTTTTAAAAATTACTGTTTAGCTAATGAAATCAAATTTGATCTTAGTTGTAAACTTGTTTTGCAATGATCCAAATGTGAGCCCCTGTTGTTCACAGATGAGTTAACAGCGATGATGAGCGGCTGACAAACAAAAGAGACGCTTCATTTAATGAACAGTTTACTGTTGATGAACAGAGAAATATCTACACCTCTGTGTGAAACAACACCTGCAGTTTGTAACATGTACATTTTTTAAACTTTCAAAACAAAGACTTTTGTTGCAAGCTTTTCTAGATCTGATGGTTGTGAAAGTACCGACTGACGAGCGCGCCAGACATTCAAGGTGCGCACGAGCAGAGAGCGCAAGGTGACGAAATCCGGCACCGTTGTGTGCCTTGCTCAAGTACCGACCCATGAGCCTAACCATGTTAGACGCTATGATGCCTGACAGAGGCAGGTAGGTGTGGATCATATCCAACTGGACCAGCTGGATTCGTTCTGTGACACTTCTGTGATCCGGTAGCCATGGAGCATTATCATTGTGTGATGCCTCTCTAGTGTTGCTCAGCTTTGGGTTATTCCCGTCACTGAGAGCACACTTCGGATGGTGGGGTGGAGAATATCACTCTGAATCTTCACATAATACATCCTTGTTTCACAGACAACTCAGTTGTGTGACTGAAGAATGACTTGAGTGTTCGATCAGTTATGTGGTGTGGCCATCTTTAAAACAAAGTCCCTCACTCAGCTGGATCCTTGTTTGTTGTGTGATATATCGCAGGCTTTTACAGGTAGGTCCTCGAGAACTGAAAAAAAGAAGATGCTACCTTTAGTGCCATTCCTGCCCTTTTTTTTTGGCAACCTTGAATCTGCATTTACATGATGTGCAGATGTGCCATAGTGATAAGCCATCAACATGACTCCCCAACCTTTGGTCCCTGGATTGCTAGGAGTGCTTCATGTAATTAGTATAAGCTTTCTGCCGTAGAGACGCTTGTGAAGCTGCTTTACTACAAAAATGAAAGCCAGGACCTCCTTCGCTATCTCTGCATATTTACTCTTCACTTCAGGAAACGTGTGAGAAGCAAATGCTACAGGTTTTTCCTCTCCATGTGAAATGACAGCTCCATCACCATAAGATGATGCATCTCATGCTGGCCTCAGTAGTTTTATTGTGCCATAATGAAAGTTGTTTTTTGCAGCTTTGAATGATTTCTTACATTCAGCTGTAGCTGAGTGGAGAGATTTTTCAAAAATACTGTAGTAATTTAAGCCCCAAAAATGAACAAAGCTCAGAACATTGGAGCAATTACAATGGTTAGGAGGGTAACCCAGTTCTTACTTTGTGAGTTGAACCCATTCACTGTCTACAATATGTCCTAAATATTCCACTCTGTCATGAACTTACATTTTGATCTCCTGACCCTTATTTGTGCTTCTCTAAATGACACAAGACACAAGACTACCTCTAGTTTATGCAGGTGATGTTCACTTGAACTTGTGGTAATCAAAATGTCAAGAAGAAAGCTGGTCACATGGTCGAGACCCTGTAGAATTTGGTCTGTTGCTGCTTGAATGATTGCTGGGGCATTGGAGACTCCATATGACAATGTATTGTATGTATAGAGAGTCCACAATGTGTGTTAAGTGTGAGATATTTTTTCTGACGACTTTATCCAGCTCTAACTGTTGATATGCATGAGATAAGTCCAACTTTATGAAAGGTTGGCCTCCTTCCAGTGTTCCAAACAGATCTTCAATGGGTTTCTTCTTGCACTCACTGACTGATGCTGAATTTGTAGTTTTCACAGATTGGAATTGTCTTGTCACTCTTTGGCTCTGTTTTTTTTTATATGACACCCATCTTTTCTGTTCTGTTCAGTTCTTCATCTACAGCTTCTTAAGCATATTGTTTTTTCTAAATTTAGTCTTTGCCTTAGATCTCATTTTAATCAATGTCTCAAATCCACATATGATGCTGGACTTGTCTTTAAACCAGGCTGGGGCTCTAAAATAATCTACATCTGGACCAATGGCACCCTCTGTTGGCTTGTTTTGGTATATTTTCTTTCAGTTTAGCTCTATCTGTTGCAGCCAGTTTCTGCAGAAAAGTGCTGGTCTGTCCCCCATGGCTTTCACACATTTAACTTCCACATAACATTCATTTTTGGCCTTGAACAATCCTCTGTCCGTCCCCTGCACTTAGTCCAGAATACTGCAGCATGTCTTTTAACAGGTATCTGGAGGCACGACCACATCCCTCTGCTATTAGCAGATTTACACTGGTTGCCTGGTTGTTTTTGGACTGATTTTAAGTTTTATATGGTTTGACACCCAATTATTTAATTGAACTTCTTGATTTTGAAACCCCAAAAGAGTTCTGCTAGTTCAGCTGAGGGCTAAATGAAAACACAGAGGGGATCAGGGTTTTACTTGGCAGAACCCAGACTCTTGGTGTTCATACTGCAGAATCAGTATGAATTTTTAAATCCTGCCTGGCAACTCACTTTTTCACACTGTCTTTTAATTTTAGTTTAGTTTGAGTCTCATTGTATCTTATTTGTTGTAGAATGTTCTTGTTTTAGTTTGTTGTAGCTGATTTTCTTGTACTTGTTGGTGTCTATGTGTGAGTTTTTTGCATGATTACTGTTTTCCCCGACCCACCCTCTGACAGCAGAGTCACTACTGCTCCTGTGTGTTTGCAGTCAGAGCTCATGCTAACCATGCAGCTGTGTGTGCCACTCCCAGCAGCTCCCCTTCATTAACATCATCTTGTTTGGTTGCAGGTTCTTGTGGGTGTTTCTCCATAAACTTGCTGATCTTAGCTGCATGTTTACCTCTACATCTGTAGCAGGGCTGACCTTTTGCAGTTACTCTGTTCTGCTGGTGGATATATTTATGTTCTCTCTTCTGTCTTGTATAATGCACTTCATTCCCACTCCCACTGTTTTTGTTTTTAAAGGAAAACGTGATGCTAACTCCATGGATTGTGCAGTCTCCAATGTAGTTTTGAACGTTACATTTGTCTCTGGTTGTAGTTTTCTCTGTAATAAAATGGGAGACAACGGTTTAAACTCAAGAACTTTTTTTCCAACAACTGCATGGAGTATGTTTCCTGTATTCTCACTCTGTCCTTCTAACAGTTTTCTCTGCCCCATGCAATCACAGCAGTGCCCTTTGGTGACAAGGAGCAGCAACAGAGCAAAACAACAAATGCATTCAGTGTGCAAGCCTGACCCTGACCCTAACACAGCAGCCTCCACTCACAAATCAGGTCACACAGAACTTCATCCAGGTGCTGACAAAATCCCGTGGAGTAGACAGCTACTGACTCGCCCTCTTACTGACTTCTCTGCTGAAATCAAAATGTCTTCCTGGTCATCGGGGGTTTGGGGCAGTAATGATCACTGAGGGCTTTAGTCAAATCATAGCTTTTTTCATTTGGCTTAACTGGTGTTCAAACCTTTTTTCAGTAGTCTGTAGGCCTCTGCTCCAATCACTGAAAGAAACAGACTTTCTTTTCTTCCTTCACACTATCTTTCCAGGTAAGACTCCAAATTTTTCCTTACCCCCCTTATTCTCAGGTATCAGTCATGCTGCCTTCCTGTGGTAGCTAGCTTTTATACTCATTGTTATTCTGATCTTAGCTTAATAGTTAGCCAGGAAAGTTTTATCTTTCTTTACTTATATCCCATCCTCGTTGCCAGTTGTATTATTCTAAAATTATCAGCAGGAGACCGGACTGATGTGAAGACGAGTATTATTTATTTAGGTTTGCACAAAAATATTCACCCAAGAAAAACACCAACTCAAAACAGCCAATCGATGGTGGTTTAACTTGTAGCAGAAAGGTAAAAGAAAAGATGATAATTGCACCTTATTTTACGTCTGTTAGCTCTCATTAAAAAGAGGGTCAGATCAATGACAGATTGATTGTACTTTATATGGATTTAATCCTTAGATTACTTGATTTATTCATTCTTTATCATTTATCAAAACTCAAGAGCTGAAGCCTGGATTTGTTCATCACACAGAATTCTTTCATATTTATACCAGAAAGACTAAATGTGTTTTTTTTCTTCGATTTTATTACAAAAAAAATAAAATCACAATTACGATCAACAAACAATTAGCACAACAAAAATAAAATTAACACTGCATTTCTGAAAAATATCCTGAATTTTTGCACCAAGTAATTACTCTAAATTATCTGAACTTGATTTAAAGTTATATTTATTTAGTAGCAGGGGCGCCACTAGGTTTTAAGGACAAGGGGGGCTTAGCCCCCAGGAGATGCACAGGATGTGAGGAAACGTAGTGGGCGGAACAAAATTTCTCAAACAGCGAACAAAACCTGAGTTGCTTTTCTACATTTTTGGACACATTTAACAGATACCTTACTGTGTAAACGTTTTAACAACCAATTATATTTTTATTCAGAACATCAACAAACAGGAAATATGTTTACAGTTTTAACAAGAAAAATGAATTTTTTTTTTTTTTTTATTTTGTGAATTGAATTTTACTATACTGTATTAAATGCCAGCTAATGTACACTATAATGTTTGGTGCTGGTGTATACCCAGTTATGAAGTCTAACTGTGACTTTATATATTATATAAAATCTCTCAGTTATTCCACAGCACTGATTTAGATTAACTGACACAAGAATGCTTCTGTAGAAAACGATTATTACTGCTATAACATTCTCCAGTAAACCTTCCACAGGTGGCCCAGACAGTATTTTTCACATGTAATTATTTCACCATATCTCTGATGTCTCATCCTCACGACAAAATACAGACAACAGAAAAGCTGACTGGAATAACTTTTAAACAAGCTTACTAATAATTTCTGCAGTAATATATGGTTATTTATTTAAACTCATTCTGGCCACCATATACGGAATTTTTGTTAAAAAAAAAAAAAAATTAAAACAGACCTAGTGACGCCACTGTTTAGTAGCCATTAGACAAGATATGACTCCAAAACAGGAGCAAATCCTTTTATGGCATGAAGAAAGACTTGGATTATAAGTTAATTAAGACGAATCTGAACAGGCTGTTTTGAATGATTACTATGTTTAAGAATACACGTAAAGAATTTAGACAATTTGATAAATAGTTCACTTTAGGTTAGGTTAGAAAGATGTTAATAATTCTGACAGACTGTCAGAATAATCAGGAAGTGTCAGCTTAGAAAAGAAGATTATTTTATCAATTTGTTTCAGCCTAAAGGTTCATAACCAGATCCAAATAGTTCTTTCCTTATCATCACCAGAACCCGGTCTCAGACCAGATGCCTGTGTCGGTGCCCCACTGAAGGCTGTTCAGACCTGAGCAGACCTTGAAGGTCTTCGGTCTTCGGTCAGTTTCAGCAGCAGCAGCTGATGGAGCAGGGCTCGGCGAGGACTGGCTTATCTCCTCAAGGTTCAAAATTTCTTCAACTTTGTTCAGTTTCTTTTTACTTTCTCTTGTCTGCTGGAAACTCTAAGCAAAAATGTTCTTTTTCTTAGGTTAAAAAAATAATAAGACAGAAGTCGAGAGTGAAACATCAGGTGGACAAAACCGACTGACAACTCAAGATGAACTGAGCTGCAGATTGCCCGCCAAGGGTTTTCTGTTCAACAAGTTCAAACTTTCATTTGGTAACAGGACCAGACTTCCAGATTACTGATGCTGAACAGACGGGATTGTCTCATTCTGTTCAAAGTTCTGTTCCACAGCAGGAGTCTCCTGTAAGAACTGATGTTCTTATTAGATAAATGCATAAATAAAAATCATCATTCTTTTCTCCCCTTTCACAATAAAAGGATCAGTTTTCATTTCTGCATAAATCATGTTTTTTTTCATGAGCTTTATAATAATGTAAACTTTCTGTCTCTACTTGGTTAGATGTCCCAGTTTGACAGAAAAGGTGACTTTAGGTCAGAGATCATGAAGAGAGGTATCTTCTTATTGCTCCAAACTCCATGAATAATTACCAAACAATCTTCAAACTGCTGATGGAGGTGCTCTGGGCTGTGACTGAGGACCACTGGTGCCATCATATAGACTCACCTGGCGGTAGGTGGTGCTCCTACGAGTCAGGCTGCTCAATGAAGCTTCAAGCAATTGGCTCACATTTTACAAAGTTGGAGATGAACTTTCTATTTTGTGCTGCAGCTGCATCACTTTTAGGACCCTCATCAAGCCTTTGAACTGTGGTGCGAATGTAATGTTTTCTGTGTGGTGGGAAGTCAAAGTCTGAGGTCTCATCCACACTGTGTGACAAAAACTCAAGCTTTTATTAACTTTTATTCTCTGTTTTTAAGAAAAAAACACAACTAGTTTATATTTTTAAATCTCCGGGAGGAGTTTCTTTAAATGTGTGTTAAACACCAAAATAGCGCTTTTGAGAAAAAATCACTGACTTCCTGTTGGCTTTAGGCCACGCCTCCAAGATACTTTCTTGTACTGCTTGTTCAGCGTAACCCAGATTTTACAGCTCGAAGGGAAAGAAGTCAGGGGAGCTGCTTTTTTTGTTATCATTAAAAATGTATAAATTTCACAACTTATTGTGTACTTTCAGGTCCTTCTTGTCAGGAGAAAAGGAAAAGTTAGTTTCAGCAGACTGAGCAGGGTCTCCTGATCATCAGTGTTCTGGTTCCTGTTTTCACAAAATGCAGAACTGCTAAAACTGCCAGCAGTTATCATTGAGGTCCTTGACGTGTTCCTCCAAACATCTACGGACCTGATGAAGCACTGGTTATAGATTCATAAGTCACCTTCATGCCTATTTGTGTCCCCAGGCTCCTAATAGAAGGTAAGTTTAGCACACCAAGCACCGCATTCCCAAACAGAAGCTAACTATTTTCCTTTGAATGACAGTAAAAGTGGAAGAGATACTATTTACTGGTTTTAGTAGGAAAATATGCAAATGAATGAACAAAAAAAATCCATTGTTTCATTTGATGTTTAAGAATGAGTATTCTGTGGTGTATTTGTGTCCTCAAGATCTCAAATTATTAAGTTTTGTTGCCCTCTGAACTTTTTTATAAGATTAATGGTTGTTTTATTTTAGCTACGGTTTGGACAGGGCTGGTAAAAAACATGGCAGAGGGAAAACTTAGTTTAATATAATTCAATTCAGTTTATTTATATAGCACCGAGTCACAACAAAGGTCGTCTCCGGTCTCTGGACAAAAACTTTTACTTACATTAGAAAAAGTTCTGTAAGGAAGCAGCAGATTGAGTTCAATCTTAACTTCGTCGCTGTCTTAAACTTTGTCAATTGCCAGTATTAGCAGTGAAATTTAAAATTTTACAAAAATTCAAGAATTTTTCAGAAATCTGAGTCTGGTACAAGCCTAAAGTTTTTTTGTGCTTCTAAGTAAACAGTTCTTTGATTTAAATAATAAGGTTATGATTGGCTAACACAAATTTTAAAATGTGCAAATAATTTTATTGATCCAAAGAAGAATTTTAATCCTTTAGAGCAGTGGTCTCCAACCCTGGTCCTCAGGGCCTCCATCCTGCAGGTTTTACTTGTTCCTCTGCTCCAACACACCTGATCTGAATCAACAGGTGATTAACAGGCTTCTGCAGAACATGAAGAGGTGATTTAACCTCTGAATCAGGTGTGTTGGAGCAGAGGAACAGGTAAAACCTGCAGGATGGAGGCCCTGAGGACCAGGGTTGGAGACTCCTGCTTTAGAGGAATGGTCTGAAAGAAGCAGCCTGTAGATTTTGTGGTGATTGACATCACGGTTGTTGTGATGAAAATATTTTGCTATTTTATAAACGTCTGAAAAAATGAAGATACACACTTTAAAAACCGAGCAAAGATTTATATTCAGAATGTTTGAGGTCATTAAGGAATGCAATTCCTGAAAACTGTAGCTCGTTAGAACAAACATGTGACATTTAGTAGTTTTTATTATGTATTACCTAAAATCCCACAAATCTGACAGTTTAGACTACATTTCTGATTTTGTGAAGTTTTCTTTGAGACGTGATAAGTATGACCTTTTAGGTCTGACCTGAAGGCAATGTCCTGAAGGTCTGAGCCATTTTTTAAAGGATGGGGGGTGTGTGTGTGTGTGTGTGGATAGCAGCTACGTTCCCTCACCTCCGCAGGTTTGAACCCTTGATAAATCAGTTCAGAGTCACAAATTTAGAGTGCTTTTATTCTGAAAGGAACAAAATAAACTGACATGCATAGCATCAGGAGGAGGAAGTGGAGTTTCAGCTTTCAGGGAGTTGAACTGGTTAAAGTTATGTCTATGACCTGGATCAGTCGTGATCCAGCTCCAGACTGATCCCAGGGACTTTTGGTTCAGTTGAATCTAGATCAGTCTCTGGATGGACCTGGATCAGCTTCTGGATGCGGTCCAGGATGATCTGGTTGGAGCTGCAGCAGTCCTCAGGTCTGTACGGAGCCGTGATGGTTAGAACTCCCGCCACTCTGAGCTCGTCCCTGTCCTCGTCCACAGGAAGCCAGTTTTTTTTGAGCCACTGGCGGACCCTGGCCCTCCTGTGTCTCAGCTCCTCAGGGTCCAGGATGGGGGTCGTCAGAGGAAGGAAGAAGGAACGGAGGCGCTCTGTCATCTCTGGATCCGGCTCCTGTAGAACTTCTACATTTTTGACAGAATGACCCACAACCACGTGCACCAATGCTGCATCCTCCCTGAAGTTCAGCAGAACCACACTGTGAAGACAAAACCAGAGAACCAGAACCAGGCTCTGTACTTTAGCAGCTTTTTCTCCATGGCTCAGTGCAGCCTGTTTGTAGAACTTTGGTTCTGATAGCTGAGACAGGAAGTTAGGTGTTGTTTTTCAACGAAACAGGAAACAAACAGTAGGACTTCCGGCTGAAATGACAACCTGTAAATACAACTGATCTTAAAATAATAAAAGTTATAATTAAAGTGAAGACTTCTGACATCTAAGTTGTCTTTGGCTTTACCTCCTTCAGACAAAGGATAACCCGAACGAACTCATCCACTGTAGAGAAACAATTTTATTTTTTACTGACTGAAAGTTATTCATGTTTTATCACTTGTTTTCTAGACGACTGTAATTCCTTTTATGCTGGTGTAGATAAATCCTGTCGTCTCGCCTACAAACTGTCCACAACACAGAACTACTATTTTCTTTTGTCTTCACTGGGTTCCTGTACATTTTTTGAATTGATTTATCAATTTTATTATTAAGCTTTAAGTGGTTTTAAATGGGCAGCTGTGGATCAGCGGTTAGAACAGTTGTCCTCCAATGAGAGAGTTGGAGGTTCGATTCCTGGCGGGAGTCACATGTTGAAGTGTCCCTGGGCTGGACACCTCAGTGTCTCTGATGTGTCCATCAGTGTGTGAATGGAGTTTGACGCACTGATTAGTCTCCATAGATTCAGTGCTGGACGGATGAGTTAATGAGGCCACAGATTGTGTTGTGAAGCACTTAAAGAAAGGTGGTGTATAAGTACAGTCCATTTACCGTCTTAGCCACCACACTGATCTTCTCAACCAGCCAGTTTCTCCTAGAGGTCCTGAGATCCAGATAAAAACTTCCAACCCTTTGGAACAATTTCCTCTTTAATATACACACAGCTCAACTTTCCACTTCAGCTTCTGGTTTAAATAGAGAACATTTCATTAGATCTAATCTACTTGTGCTGTCCTTTATACATTTTAATGTCCTTTATACATTTTATTTGCATGTATTCTTGTCTAGTTTGACTAAACCTGGAGCAAACCTGGAGAGTTTTACCTGGCGGACACCGGATCCACGGTCAGCAGCCAGCCCAGGTGCTCCTCATCTTTTCCCGCCTTCACCCTCACCTGTTTATCTACGAACCGGAACCAGTGCAGCGGACCTGAGAGAAGCCAGTTGCACTGCATCACGGTCCGTGAGTTGTCAGTTTAATATTAATAAATATAAAACCAGCAGGAAACACTGCTGCTGTCGGAGCGTCCGGAGGAAACACAACAAACGAAGAAGAGTTCCGCTTTATATTTCACAGTAAAACTCTGCTGCCTCCTGCCGGCTGAAAACATCACTTTATTACGTTTTCTGTTCAAACGAGTTCAAACAAAAACGGACTTTAATGAAGAATAATATGGCAGTAAAACGTTTTCCTCGTAAAAGAACAGCGCGTATTTAAAAAGAACAATGAAAAGATACAACAAACATTTAAGATGAAAATCTGACCGGACGCAGTTTTTTTTTTACTTCCTGCGCAGACTCAGTGACCTGGTAGCTGCTGGGCCGACCTCATAGTATTAATATCTAACCTGATCACGCTTTCAGGATGTTCAGGTTCGGTCGGTACGGTGGAGACAACCCACTCAGTTCTGCTGGTACCGGTCTGTGTCGGGAGCGCGCACTGCAGCCAGAGAGGTGGATCCGGCGGATCTGACCGTTTTCACGGCGCTTCTGATCGATTTCTCTGTAAAAAAAAAAAAAAAACTACTCATATAAACATGTCAATGTTGTAACTTTCAGTTTAATCGGCAGCTATCAAAATAAAATAAATAAATAAATAAATAAACGAGGTCTCATGTGGAGGTCTTTTTACGCTGTTTTGTATAATTTTAAACGCGAAGAGAATCGATCTTTTTTCAACTTTTGTCTCTTAAGACCGACAAATAAAAGTCAGTCAACAAACACAGGTTCCCAACACGTAGTGTGCATTTATAATTTTTCATTTCTGATACAAGAGGAGCGAAGTTAGCTG
>NC_051432.1:30251666-30252546 GCF_001649575.2 Kryptolebias marmoratus
TTTTGATAACATTTGCTCTTTATTTGCAAAAGTTAGGAGGGGGAAACAAAATATTTTAGCCGCCTGAAATAATCTGTTGCCCCTACATAAAATGGAAACAAATCAATTTACCTGCAAATCTTTTACTGTGTTTTCAAAACATTTGCACTTCATTGTGTGATTGAAACTATCTTTCCATAGCTACCTTATATTAAAGTATGTTAAGGACAAATCTCAAACATAGTTTTCAAAATGTAATTTATTAAACATTGTTCAACATACATAAACTACTAGCACACCACAGCAAACTCAGGAACCTTAGACAAACACACAATGCACTCAATCACAGCAAACTGGAACTTGGGGCAAACAGGCAACGCACTCATAAGTTTTCAATTGGTGGGCTTCCCACACACGCCTGATGGAACCACCTCAGGCACATGCCACACTGGATCTAGGAAAGAAACAAAAAATATAAACTTTTTTTAAGAAAACATGTCTTTACAATAACAATATTTATATGAATCATTTTAGATTCCCATATATTACAACTGCTGGAGAATCTTATTAAAGCTTGTTTACGCAAGAAAAAATTAGGTAAAACTTATCTTCCTTTAACTTACTAACTCTAAGTCTTTGAATAATTCTATAAAATTTCTTATGCAGTTCACAACCGTGTCACTTGCCATCTCTTTTAGGTCATCTGTTAATTCAACCTGGAGAGACTCACGACAAAGAGAAGCTGCAATTAAATGGTTTTATTTGACATGAATGACATAAGATATTTGGTGCTCGGACCTCGGCGGAAGACGCGAGTGTTGACAATAGCAATGCGCTTCGAGGAGAAGCTCGGGTTGAGCATTAGAGGCGTCTTCCCCGGGCCGGACACTGGTGGTGGAGG
>NC_051432.1:30253009-30256092 GCF_001649575.2 Kryptolebias marmoratus
GATGCTGATAGGCTGGAGTGGAGGCGCGGTCTGATGCTGATAGGCTGGAGTGGAGGTGCTCGACGCAGCGATTAGATGCAGGTGAGGCTGAAGCAGGTCTTCCAGTCTGAATTTACGCCTAGGCTTCATAAACAAAAGTAAAAACACATCCACACACACATGATTATGCATGTACAATTGTTTGTGTGTGTGTGTATATATATATATATATACACACACACACACACATATCTATATCTATATCTATCTATAGATATAGATATAGAGAGTTCATATAGATTAATGAACTCTCACACCAGAGTAAACTAATTAACTGCAGGTTCAGACTATGACATTTGTTTAATCCCACATAGATTGTTTGTATTTTTTATCAATAACTGCTCTGCTCTGAATCACAAACTGATCTCAGGCTGTCGGCCTGGAAGCATCTCAGACCTTTCAATGACAGTGCACGTTCACGTCACGTTTGAAGGAAAACTTCCTGTTTCTCGTCTTCTTCTCTGTGGAGATGTCCTCCTCTCCATTTGACTTTCTTTAAAACCTAAAAATAGCTGCTGGCAAAAGGTCCTGTTTTATAGTGTAAAGTCAGTCCACCGCAGTAACGAGGGTTGGAGCAGTGCTTCCCTTTGAAGTGATCCGAACCCAAGTTCTGAAAGTAATTCCCACATCGGAGCTTATGGATCCAAATCTGAGGATGGTTTTTTTTCTTTCGTGAAACCAAAAAAATGAAGCTCCAGTAGTATTTTCTGGCCAGTTCGAATGATTAATTCCAACGACCTGTCCAGGGTGTCCCCCGCCTCTCGCACAGTGACTGCTGGGGATAGGCACCAGCTCCCCGCGACCCGGAATGAAGAAGCGGGTACAGAAAATGGATGGATGAACTATATTGTTCCGGTATTCATTCACTCACTGATAAATGGCTGAATGCTGTGAACCTCAGCGGCTCTGAGGATGTCATACATCGGTGGGGTCACGGAAAAAGACGAAAACACCCGAGTGGTTTCTTCAATGTTCGATATTAAAAAAAATAGCATATATCTTTTTTTATTATTTTACAATAAGCATATTTTATGACTGTCCTTCAACTGATGTTGGCTTCAAAACACTTTTCAGTTCAGCTTTAACTTTTGCAGTTTTTGAAGCTTCTGGTAAATTTCAGAATAAAAACTTCTAGTATCAGTCTGCAGTTCTGTAGAACAGGAACTTCTCCAGAACTGTAACCAGTGGCACACAATAGTTTAGTTTTGATTCAGTGTTTTTGGTATGATTCATTTAATTAATCACCTCTGCTTGATAATAAAATAACAGGTAAATGTTGAACAGAAACAGTTTAACTGCACAGTCCAGCTGTGAAGCCAAACCCCTGATGTTTGAGGAGCTGCAGTAACAGTCAGAAACATTCAGGACTGAATAGAGGCTGTTGTTCTTCCATCAGGGTCACAGGACTCTGCTCATCTGAAATCATGTGAGTCATATGAGAGAGGGAGGAAGAATCAGGTTAAGACAGAAAAAAGGAGAACATGGAGGACTGCTCCCGTTGCATGAGGGAGGTCAGCTGCTGGCTGAAGAGATGCTGCTGTGTTGAAGAAGAGGAGGATGAGGAGGTGAAACAAAATAGGAAGGAAAACGGAGGTGATGGTGAGAAGAGTTTGAAAAGCAGTAGAAGTTGGACGTCCCTTCCACCTGCTGAGGTATCCTTTCAAACATCAATAATGTTTCAAAGAACCCAATGAATACTGGAAATTGCTTATAAACTCTAAACTAACAAACCTACAACTTTTTGTCACAGACTATAAGTTTGCTCATATTTACACACAAAAAATGAAAGCAGAGAAAGTGTATGCTGGAGACATTTTACTCCAGACAAACATCATGCTGGACAACCTTTACTTCTGTATGCCAGAGAAATGCTACATTGGAAACACTTTATTGTGGAGAAAATTTACAGTGATTTTAATTAATATTTATAGTGACAATGGTGCTCTGATGGTGTTTAAGGTAGTATTATTACTTTTTGATAGTGTTTAAGATTTCATCAGTGCTGTCAAATTACATTTAAGGTGGTTTTGTTGCTTTTGGAAGGTTTTTAAGGTGACATTAGTTCAATCTGATGTTTAAAGTGACATTTGTGCTCTTTGGTGATGTTTAAGTTTGTTTTGTTGCTCTCAGATGGTGTGAAGGGGGTATTTATGCTTTTGGATAGTGTTTAAAATGTAACTAACCCCCACTGTCAAAGCTTAAGTCTGCCCCTAGGCAGATTTTGAAAATTCCACCAAAGTGGGCGGAGCCAAGAGACACTGAGAGACGTGGTGGAGGGGGTTGAGGGGTAGGGGAGTGTTGTCAGGACGACGGAACGTAACAGCTAGCTTAATTTGTCATATAGTGAAACATGGAGAGTGACCAGAGTGACGCAGGTAGTTTTGCCACAGATCAGTCTTTCGAGGTGGAGGATTTTTCTGCACCCTCATCACCACAGTTTGAGGGAGGGTTAATGGAGCTCAGTGGGAGCCATATCAGTTCAAGCCGCTGGCTCAAGGCGCTGGCTCAGTGATGCCTGAGGTCGGCGCTGCTGAGGCGATGGAGGACAGACACTTTCATACCTGAACAGGGGGTGGGGGTCTGTGACAAAGCTGTACCAAGCTGTACCACAGCAGCCAATAGGAAAATTCAACTGCCTAACAACCATTTGACCAAAGGAGGACAGTATTGAGACAGTTTTAGGCAAAATAATATGGAACACACAACTTTACATGAAACTGTCAAAATTTGTACGGAAATATAAAGATAGAACCCTAAATAACCAGTTTAGACAGTTTATCAGAAAATAAAGTTGATTTGGGGGTTAGTTACACTTTAAAGTGGTATCTTTGCTCTTGGATGGTGTTTAAGGTGGCATTGGTGCATTCTGATGGTGTTTAAGGTGGCATTGCTGCATTCTGATGGTGTTTAATCAATCAATCAATCAAATTTTATTTGTATAGCACATTTCAGCAGCAAGGCATTTCAAGGTGCTTTACATAATTAAAAAACAAAATAAAAACAGCATGTGACAATGAATAAACAGTAAGAAAGAGACAAACATC
>NC_051432.1:30257096-30286261 GCF_001649575.2 Kryptolebias marmoratus
TGGGGTACCCCACATGTGACCTTTGACCTCTCTGATGAGAAGTTTCCGATTGAAACAAAGAAATCCCTGTTCTTTATGTAAGATTAAGGTGGCATTGCTGCATTCTGATGGTGTTTAAGGTGGCATTGCTGCATTCTGATGGTGTTTAAGGTGGCATTGCTGCATTCTGATGGTGTTTAAGGTGGCATTGCTGCATTCTGATGGTGTTTAAGGTGGCATTGGTGCTCTTGGACAGTGTTTACAGTGGTAGTGTTAGTTCTGGTTGGTGTTTATTGTGTCATCAGTGGTCTCTGATGGGGGTGTTGGTGTTGTTGCTCTTAGACAGTGTGAAATGTGGCATTCATGCTCTTAGAAAGTGTTCACAGTGGTAATGGTAGTGGTAAATGATGCGGCTGTGGCTCAGCATTGGAGCAGTTGTCTTCCAATGAGAGAGTTGGAGGTTTGATTCCTGGCAGGAGTCACAGGTCAAAGTGTCCCTGGGCAGGACACTGAACCTCTCAGTGTCTCTGATGTGTGCATCATCGGTGTATGAACGAAGTTTAAAGCACTGATTAGACTTTAGTCAGAGATTCAGTGCTGTATAAATGTGTGTATGGATGGGTAAATGAGGCCACAGATTGTGCTGTGAAACGCTTTGAGTATCCTGATTGGCTAGAAAGGCGCTATAAAAGCACAGTCCATTTACCATTTAATGTTGCTCTTGGATGATGTTTAACGTAGCATTTGTGCTCTTAAATGGTTTGTAAGGTAATATTGGTGCTTTGAACTCTGGCTTTTGGGTGGTGTTTAAAGGTGAAATGAAAAGTATTTTAAAGTTAACATAAATCAGAAGAAAGTCATACAAGGTGCTTATTTTCAGAGTCTTGCATTTTAAAAATATGACACTAATTTAAAATAATAATCAAAGGTTGAATAAATGACTCTGGTCTCTCCATCTGTTTCTACAGTATATGAAAGCTTTAGACGGAACTGAAAGTAGGATGCACCTTTAGATGTTTAAAATGTCCTAGTTTCTGTGTGTTCCAGGCAGATCTGGACCGGTCCAGCTTATCCGTCTCTGGGTCTCAGCCCCACTGGTTCCACACTCTGCAGGTGCGGCGATTCAGAGTCCCACGAGGACGCAGCAACAGTGACCCAATGAGAGCAACGAGCATGCAGGACCTGTTTACCTGGGTCAGCTGATGAGTCACATGATGTGTTAGATAGTGATGATGAGATGTAACTCAACACCTGATGTACCTCATGTGTGCTGGTCTCAGAAAGCTGGACTGGAGTTTGGAGCTGCTCAGTCATACCTGAGTCTGGAGAAGCTGGGAGAAGGAGCATTCGCCTCTGTCTACAAAGGCATCAGCAGGTCAGAGAGTCATCTGCTAATATTCTGATCAAAACACTGATTGTAATTAATAACAGTTTTCTCTCAATACTCTGGTTGTAATCGATGACAAAACTGTTTTTAATTCCTATCTTTGGCTTTAAGTATTTTACTGTTTTTATTGATTTTATGATTTTAACCCTTCCTTATTTTTACTGTTTTAATTGATTTTATTGTTTTTTATTTTTCTTAAGAAATTTTGTTTTTTGAGTTTTACTTTATTCTTTTATCAATGTACAGCACTTTGACTAATGGTGTTGTTTTTAAAAGTGCTTTATAAATACATTTGTATTGTATTGTCAATAGCAGAAGTTTCTGTTGATACTATTTCTTCTTTTGTAGAGAATAAACAGATATAGCACTGATCTCTATAAAGGATTATCAGTCATTGGTTTTATCATCAGAAATTAACTGTTGTGTTTCTTCTTCTGTGGAGGATAAATGGGCAGCTGGTGGCTCTGAAGGTGATTCGTATGAAGATGGAGGAAGGAATCCCGTTCACCGCCATAAGAGAGGGTGATTAATCAGATCAGTCTGTCGCTTAGCAAAGTCCACATCAGCACCTGCATTCATACCTGTGTCTGTGTTGTGTTTGCAGTTTCTCTGCTCAAACACCTGAAACATGCCAATATTGTTCTCCTGCATGACATCATCCATACCAGTGAGACGCTTACCTTCGTCTTTGAATACATGGTGAGGAAGACGTCAGTTAATTTTACAGTCCGATCTAAAGGAGGCAATGTACAGAAACCAGTTTAGAGTCTGACCGGAAGGGGATGCTGCAGAGAAAGCAGTTAAAAGTCTGATTTGACAGAAGAGCTGCACAGAAATCAGTTTACTTTTATTTTTTTTAAATTTCATGTATGTCAAAAGATGTTCTGTTACCAAAAGTTAAAGCATACTATTCCTGAGCTGCAGGTTTTTTATGGGGCAAAAAGGAATAAGTCTACTTCTGTGCTGCGGCATATCAGTAAAAATCAAAGCACCAGAAGTTCCGTCCTAAAGTTCTTTCTGCTGTAGAAATTGTTGGATTTCAAGGTTCTGAGATGTGATCAAGATTTTTGTTTTTCCTGTTTTGATGTGTTCAGTGTTTGTTTAGTAGCTGCTGTCTGCCTGCAGGGGGCAGTATATCACACTGATCATCACTGTTCATTGGTTTCTTGCTTCTATAGCAGACAGATCTTGCACAGTACATGATGCAGCACCCTGGAGGTCTGCACTCTCACAACGTGCGGGTATGTAGACACTGCAGAGGGCATTAAAGGCCCAGCTAACTCTGCTGTTTATACTGACAGTGCTGTGTTCTGCTGCAGATCTTCATGTTCCAGCTGCTGCGAGCTCTCAGCTACATTCACAGTCGTAGGATCCTGCACCGAGACCTGAAGCCTCACAACCTGCTCATCAGTTACCTGGGAGAACTGAAACTCTCCGACTTTGGTGAGGAGCACCCCCTGCAGGTGGCTCACAGCATCACAAAGAGCTGCCTGCAATCGCAACAATCAACAAACATGAGCAGTTCAGTTTTCTGTTCTCTGTTTCGGGTTCAGGTCTGGCTCGGTCCAACTCTATCCCCAGTCAGACATTCTCTTCTGAAGTTGTGACACTGCAGTACCGACCACCTGATCTTCTGCTGGGATCTACAGATTACTCCACAGCTCTGGACATGTGGTCAGTGCAGCTGTCCAATATATTCAGAAACACTGATTCATTGCAACTGTGTGGATCAATAAAGTTTGTTGTGCTTGAATCAGGGGGGCGGGCTGTATCTTTGTAGAGATGCTGCAGGGGTTGCCAGCATTTACAGGAGGTTCTGATGAGCTGGAGCAGCTGCAGAACATTTGGATGGTCAGTTCTTCTCACTGTGTGGTGTTGTAAATGTGTGTTATTATTTATTTTATTTATAGAGCACCAACTCTTAACGGTCTGACAGTCCAATTCAATCCAGCTCCAGATGATCCAGTTCAGTATTTCAGTGTCTCAGTGTGTTCCCTATACACAGTGAGATGAAGGCTGTTCTTTCAGCATCATTGCTATAATCTGTTGAACCTTTTTACTGTGTGATGTAGAGTGTTGTAAAGAGATTCAGGTGTTTTTCTGCTGGCAGTAATGTGTGTGACCTCCTGCAGATTCTGGGTGTCCCGTCTGAGGACAGCTGGCCTGGAGTCAGTCTGCTGCCTAATTACAGACCAGGTGAGTCCACCTGTCTATGCAGGTTTTTTCCATTAATTTTGGGGTTTGGTTTTCAAACTTCACCTTTATATAATTCAGATTATTCACAGATTGCTTGATAGATATTTTATTTTAGGTTTTAATTTAAAGTGTAAACAGCCGAACCTGCACAGATTGTTTTTTACATTTAATTGTTATTTTTATGTGAACAGCATTGGCTGTATATTTAAATTTTTATTATAGATAATTTGTCTGGTTTTTAATTTTAGTAGTAATTTTAATTCTCAGCAGTTTTTTTATGCAAACAATAATTTTGTTGAAGTTTCCAACTCTTGTGGCATATTTCATTTCACTTTGAAGACATTTTTTTGTCATGGTAAAGTTTACTGTCGCTGTTTACAGTTAGACATTTGCAGATGTGAAAACATTTGGAGACTACAGTTAAAATAAAATTAATTATATCATATTTTAATTAACACTTAAAGTCTGTCCGTTGCTTGCGTTATCAGAACCTCTGCATTCTCTGAATCATATCTAGAAAAATGTTTAGGCTAGATGCTAAGAAACCATGTGATGGAGTAGAGTGGATTATCTGTTTTCTATTTTGGGAAAACTTGGATTTAAGGAAAACTTATCTCATGGGTAAAATTATTATATGTGGCCCCTCTGGCAGTTGTCAGAACAAATGGCATGAATTCTGAAGATCCATGAGGCAGAAATGCCCACAGTTGTTTTTCCTGCCATTGTAATGGAGCCTCTGTTCACTGCATTACAGTCATAATCCGATATATCCGGCATAAATGGAAACCGTGTGGAGTTCAAGGTGGCCCTGTAAGACCATCTGCTATTCCTGTCTGACCTTTCATGCTCTATCCTCACTGCCCTTTGAGTCCTAAATGCATTCTGTAAAATTTCTGGATATATCAATCAACCAATCAACTTTATTTCTATAGCACTTTTTAAAAAACCACAGGGGTAACCAAAGTGCTGTACAACTGATTAAAACAGTAAGAAGGAGAGAAAACATACAAAGACCTACACATACAGGTTCACAGCAGGTATGTTTTAGGTGCCAAGCAAGACAAGAATCACAGTGTGTTAAAAGCCAAAGAATAAAAGTGTTTTTAAAAGAGATTTAAAAGCAGGAAGAGAGGAGGCCTGTCTGACACTCAGGGGTAAATTGTTCCAGAGCTTGGGAGCAGCAACAGCAAATGCTCTGTTGCCTCTGCGCTTCAGCCTAGTTTTAGGGACTGTCAGCAGTGACTGATCAGCAGATCTTAGGGGTCGGGGCGGCAGTAAGGCTGAATAAACAGATATACACTTTATCTTGTCAAAAGAGAAGTATTTGCTATTAACAGAGTGGTAAAAAAGTACCCACTCGACATTTTATCATTTAGGATATCTGAAGGTTTTGTCCATCTTGTAGTGTACATAGCAGACACAGTGGTGAATCTGTCATTGCTTACACAAATCAAATACAATCTTGAGCGATGGCCCTTCCTAAATCTTTCTGTGGCGGCTACAATTAATGCTGTCAAAATGAATATCTTCCCACATTTCATTTATCTTTCTTTTATTTCAGTGAAGTCCAATCTCTCTCTCTATTTAGCTTTTTTCTGCAAAGTCAATAGTCTTATTCTGGATTTTATCTGGAGCATTAAACCAAAGTGGAAAGGATATCTCTCCTAATGTTTTAACTGCCCTGTTCAGAGTGTGGTCTGCTTCATGGGATTTCTCTCCTGCTAAAAAAAAGACTAAATAGTTTTCAAAACTCTTCTGGCTAGGAGGCTAAAACTTCTAAATTGGAAACCTGCAGCTCTACCTGTGTATATATAAACTGGATTAGAGAGGGCCTTTAATTTTTTAAACTGGAAAAAAAATTGAAATGACCTGAAATCCTTTTTTGTCCTATGTTGAAGGTATATGAAGTCAGGTCATTCTGAACTTAGCACCACAGCAATGTGTTTTGACAGGTGTGTGTATATATGCATATATGTAATGTGTCCCCTGTGCAGAATCACCACCTTCATGTGGTGGAGGGGTTTGAGAAGCCTGTGATCCTGGGGGCCATGTTGTCTGGGGCATCAGCCCCTGGTAGGGTCTCATTTTGGCAAATGTTTTCATCACCAGGGATGTTTAGGCAACTGTTCTGAAGTCATTTATTTCCTGTGGTCTTGTGGCTTTTGGAATAGGAATAATTGTTCAGCTTTTCCAAATTGAAGGAAGTTGGCAATAATCAGCACACGTTTGATAGAGATTAGAAAAATCTCCACTGAGCTGATGGGCAAAATATCTCAGCATGTCCCCACAGATGGCATCTGGGCCAGGCACCTACCTTGTATTTGTTCTTGTTTTGCATTAAGATGGCTACTCTACGTTCTGATATAGTCAAGTCCTGAGGTTAAAAAAATCTCTGTCTTGAAATCTCTTGGATAATATCACGTCTTATCCACCAAGAGAAAAAGTGGTTAAGTATTTGACCAATCAGCCTCAGTTACCCCATTAATGAAGACAGATGTTCCATCCTCACCTGCCTCTGGGGGGAGGTCATCACCTAGCACCTGGTGGTCGAACCTTGGCTCATGGAAAACGTTTTTTTACTATAATGTCCATGAATTCAAGCCGTAAAACAAAGTTGGAGTTGTAGCTTTTAGCTTCCTCTCAGTGTACTGCAACTTCCTGTTCACATCCCAGAAAGCACAATGGGAACTGTAGTAGCAACCTGTCTCACACTCTGAAGTTAGTAAGCATGCTAACATATAATAATTATTTCTTTGTAGAGCATTTTTCTCACTGGAAGCCAAAGCTGTTAAAAACCGTTTGGAAAAGGTAAGCTAACTTCGATGAAGCAAACTGAAGTGGTATGTAATATGTCTGATTATATACATTTTAGTAGGGGTTAGACGTTCATTATAATATGAAATGAGCACACATGCTAACATGCTAACACAGCCATTAAATGACTATAATAGCTAACTGCTGCTCCTAAAATGCTAAAGGTGTAGCAGCTCTTTCTTTTTCTTGTGTCACGGTTTTGGTGTTTTCTTGGTTTTGAGGTCTGTAAATCTGTTTTTCAGTTTATGTATCAGTGTTTTCAATGTCCTGTTTTTTTGTTTGTTTTTCTCAGCAGATAAAAGCTCCTTGTTTGTATTAATGCTGTCAGATCCTCATATGTAATCCTGTCTCAGTCCTGTTTATGTAGGTTACTCCTGAGTTCTGGTTTCATTTATTTATAAAAAAAAATGTTTGTAGGTGTGAGTGGGAGTGTGAATGGTTGTCTCATTTGTCTCTTTGTATCCCTCTGATGGACTGGAGACCTGTCCATCAGACCTGTCTCACACAGTGTCTGCTGGAGATGGACACCAGCTCCTTGTGACCTGGAAAGGAGATCCAGTTAAAGAAAATGAATAGATTTATGGATGAATTTAAACCTACCTGAGTACTCCCTGGATTCTCTTCAACCACTAACTTCAATTTATTTATATTTGTGCTATATAAACAAAAGTCATATTAGGTCACCAATGTAGATTGTGTTGAAGTGAAGATTTGACTCCATCTGCTGGCTTCCTTAGATGGATAACTTTTACTAAATGGCTGTTTTGGAACAGTGCCCTGAGAGGACTTTTGTTGTGACTTGGTGCTACAAACTGAATTGAACTGAATTGTTGTCTGAGGCTATAAAAATATCATCAGTAAGTTTCAACAGGGCTGTTTTTGTGCTATGATGAGCTCTAAACCAGTAAGAACAGTAAGAACTTTGCGCTAACATTCTTTTTTAACTATTTCTACATTTAATTCTGAAACTCCAGCAGATCTTGATGATACGTAGTTTTTGATCTGTTAGCACTATGTGGTTTAACTAACCATCTTTTGTTTTGAGCACAAGTTGTTTTAGCTTCAATTTTTTAAGATAATTTGGCCTGTAGAGGGCAGCACCCAGTACCTGTGAGTTATACTGCAGGCTCTTTATAGGTATAAGAAAATCTGAAGTTAACTTGAGATTAGCTATAATTAGGTAGTGATTAGTTTATTTATGTTCTCAATCACAGTTTTATTATTTTTTAGGCTTTTTGTCAACAGCAAACTACAGAAAAATATCTTCACTTTTCCAAGTTCACAACTTTTAGCTGTGTCACAAACAGCCTAAGAGTTAAAAAATGTACATTAAAAAAATTCACAACATTGACCTAAATTAAAATTATTATAAACATTCATATATTAAACAAAAAGAAAGAATTATAGTTTATGGTTAACCTTAATAAATGTTACCTGTTACTAATCATTTTCTGTGTCTCAGCTGTTTCCATCTTTAAAATCCCTGGAGTTCGTCTAGAGACAGAGTTCAGAGATATCTTCAACCCAGGACGGAGGGTGAAACAATCTCTGCTTCCTGTTGCAAAACTCCGGTGATCCAACAACTCTTTAATCAGATCAACATCAACCTGACGAGACAAGCAGAGGGGCGAATTAACCCTCAGCCACTGACCTGACTATATGTTTACTCTTTTTTTATCATCAAAAACATCTGAACCAGTGTCATCTGAGCCGGTTCAACCATTGGCCTGGACTCCTTCATGAATCATATTTTTGTTTTCCTCAATCTGACTGCAACAAGACAAAAAAGATATTTGGAAATGTTTATAATTCCATCCACCTTGACTAAAACCTCACGTCCAGCTGAAGAAAAACAACCCCACAACATGATGCTGCCATCACTGTGCTTCACTGTGGGGATGGTGTTCTTTTGGTGATCCACAGTCTTGTTCCTTTTGATATTGTAATCTAAAAGTTAAATGTCGGGTTCATCAAACCAGGCTTTTAGGAGACTTTTTATTTTTATTTTTATAATTTATATCTGTTTCTGGATGTTTTCTTTGTAAGAAAATGCTTCCCAACCCCAGAATCCAGAGATACAGAGAGCACAGGAGATTGTTGTCACATGTAATACAGAATCTAAACTTGTCCGAACTTCCTGCAGCTCCTTCAGTGATGCCGTAGGCCTCCTTTTAACAGTCAGATCGGCGAAGCCCTGTGTGAACCCTGGATTTTACTGTAGGTTGGAACTGAGAAAATGTCAGGAACATCCTGCTGGGATGGCTGGACCTCAGTTCAGATTCATCAGAATGACTTTAATTGATGGCAGAACAAAGGCTGGGAAAAAATAAATTGAGTGTTTCAACAAATTAATTTCAGGGTGTGCACATATATACAATCAACCTATTGCATCTTTTTTATAATTCATAATTTTCCTCACAGTGGATTTTTTGTTGAGTTAAGTAGGCTAAGTATCACATTAAAGGTGAAAAACATTTTGAATTGTTTGTTATTATTACCCTCACCAAGTAGGTTCTGTTTTTGGTACCAACTGTCTTGTCTGTACATGATTACTCCAAAAGTTATAAACAAATTTTCATGAAATTTTCAAACAAGGAACAATTGAATAAATTTTGTGATGATCCAGTCAAAGGTCAAGGTAAAAGGTCAAGATCCTAGGTAACCCCTCTGTTAAAACTTATGATCCTTCTGTTTCCTCCACCAAGGAGGTTCTGTTTCCGGTTGTGTGTGTTGGTTTGTTTGTCTGTCAGTTAGCAAAGATCAGGTAAAAACTGATGAAGAGACTCTGATGAAATGTTGGTGTTGAAACAATAAACAATAGATAAAATTTTGGTGCTGATCCAAATTATGATCCGGATCATGCTGTGGCCGTGGAGGTTTGGACTCTCTGAATGCTTCTAATTTATCATGGTTTCATCTTTATGCAGGGGGCAGCGCCACGCTGCCCCTCTGTTTAAACTCCTTCCACAGATGTTCTACAGGACTCTTGGTTTGGTCACCGATGTTGGTTGGCCTTGCTGAGTGGAGGAGGGATGACGCTGAGGTCCTGACCTTCACGGTAAGACATATTGTTTCACTTCCTGTTTTCTCTACTGCTAGCTGGACTCATTTGTTTGATTGCTGAATCTTTTGATTTTCTACGTTCTAGTACAAAAACACCCTTGATACAGTTGTTTTCTACTATTGCATTGTGTTTGAGACAGCTTTTGTCTTTCAACACTTCTTGGTTTTTATCAGTGTATTTGGGATTTGCTAGTGTTAGCTAGCATTAGCTTAACATTATCTCTGGTTCTTTCCCAGCTTTTTTGTGGCTCTCTTGCTCTGTGTGTCAGATGTTTAGTTCTTCCTCTGCCTCCTTTAGCGATAATGGTACATGTAATAAATGTAGTCTTATGGTAGCTTTGAAGGAAAGGCTGTCTGAACTGGAAGCTTGGTTCCAATTTAGCTAACCAGATCCCCTTAGAAAGAGAAACAATATAGCTTTATTAAGGTCTTTCTTGTTTGTTAGCAGGCTATCTCTCCAAGGTAAATAAAATTCTTCTGTTAGTGGAGCACCATTTTCTTTCCAAATTTCTAGCTGCCTGTTTTGAAGAATGTAACTCTGAATTAAACCAAGGAGCCATCTTCCTCTGACTGATCACTTTCTTTTTCAGAGGAGCAACTTTATCAAGTGATGTTTGCATTGAAGTCACAATATTATCAACAAGATGATCTAAGTTGTTGCTCTCTGTTGCATTTCTCTGCAAGACAGAGGAGAATAATGAAGAGATTCTTTATATTTGGATCCAGCGTTCTCTGATAAACATCCACTATAATGAAATTTCCTCTGAGGCTGTGTGTCAGTCAGTGTAAACTCACAGGTTATTAAAAATGGTCAGACAGAAAAGGATTGTGAGGATGCATTAATAAGTCCATACTTTCTGTGCCATATGCCAGAACCAGATCAAGAATCTGATGAAGAGGATGAGCCAGCACAGTCAGACAGAGGCAGCCCACAACAATATGGACCACAATGTGAACTTATAGCAACTACACACAACAACATGAACCTCAAAAAGGACCAAAACACAGAATCCTTACAATATATAAGAAGTAAAAGTGTTTTTTTCTGATTTCCATTTTGAATGAGAAAGACTGAGGGCCACAGACCCAAAAGAATTATTACTGATAATTGGTTCAGCATTAATCTGACTGAAAGACAGCAGTTACTCCTCCACCTGTTGATCTAGGAACATGAACATTTAGATAATTAGCAGGAGTGGATTCACTTATAAAAACAACATCCTCCTGTTGTAGCCAGGTTTCTGTTAGACAAAATAAATCAATATGATGATCAGTTATCATTAACTAACAGAGACTTAGAGGACACAGATCTGATGTTCAATAATCCACATTTAATGACTATTTGTTTGTTCTGGTAAAGTATCTGTGATTATTTTTAAGATTTGTTTTTCTAGAGCTGATATTTAGTTTGGGCCGTGGGCAAGCTGACCCTGTTTCAGTGAGGGTTTGGGGAACAGAGGAGAAGCAGCAGAGAGGTGAGGAAGACTACAGTTCTGCTTCCTGGACTGGACCCTGGGTTCTCAATCATTTGGATGAAGAACAAAATCGGCCAAATTCCCAGAAAGAAGAGCGGCTCCACCCAAAGTGGAATGGATGCCATCTCTCTACATCAGACCAGGTGTCCCTCAAAATGGACTCCAGTTCTCTCCGTAGCCCAGGTTGTTTTCAGGACACCACCTGGACAGCCAGCAGTTGAAGGACGACATACGACTAAACATGTCATCGCTGCTCAGGTTGGGAAGGGGACCTGAGAAAACTACAGAGGTCGACAGTTTTAGCAAAGTTACACACCAAAGCAACATTAACTTTAGTGACGTCTGATTTGTGTAACTGGGTGTCATTACCACCGACATGAATCACAATCTGACTGTATTTAACCTTAGCCTTAGATTGTTTATTCCAATTTTTTTTTTCTAATTTTCAAATTCTAATATTTACTAAACTTAAATGTTTAACACTCAGTCTCTGCTAAAAAACCCCAAAAAGCTGAAACTGTTAATAAGCCACAGGTTGCTAATGTTACGGCTGCAGAGGCATCCAAGCATGCTCAGTAGCGAGTAGAGAAATTGAGGATTTCCAGTTTGGAGATGTCTCTCTCATTAGAAAAAACAGCTCGGTCAATTCGCGAACTTGGACTGCCGACGTTCTTCAGCCAGTGCTTCCTGCAGAACATAGAAGAAGAATCAGAGGCAGCACATCTGGACTGATGGTCTGAGAAACCAAAAAGCTGATGCTGAATGGTTTGAACATCTCGGCTCATAGAAAAACTATTTCTCATTTATTTATTACTAAAACAACAGGAGAAACTAATGATTTGATTTTCTGCTGATTCTGTGAGTTTGCTACCTTACAAAGAAATAGAAAGTCTAAAATTTCTGCGGCTGTTTGATTTTATTGGAATGAGACAGAAAATTGAAAAATCTGAAACGAGACATTACATAAATGTTAAAAATTGATTCTTAATAAGTATTTGATCTGACTCATTTCTTGGTGGAGAAACCTTTGTTAGTAAAATGTAGTTGGTCACCAGGTTTGAACACATTCCCAAGTGTTTCCAGCCTGACCAGAGCTTTTTTCTAAGTGTCTGTGCGAAAGAGTTTGATAACAAACGATGAGTAATGTAGGTTCAAAGTATAAATACTGTTTTGATTGTAACACCAACTTGGATTTTATGTGTTAATAAAATCCTGGTTTGCTGTCATCTGGAGCAGAAAACAGCCCTTAGTTTTGTGACCTCTGTCGTAAAATCCTCTGCTTGTAACTGTTCTTTATGAAGTTCATTCTCATGTCACTGAATCCTGATTTATTTTGGCACCTGTACCATTGGTGGCCATCTAATCCAGTGGTCTCCAACCCTGGTCCTCAGGGCCTCCATCCTGCATGTTTTACTTGTTCCTCTGCTCCAACACACCTGATCTGAATCAGTGGGTGATTAACAGGCTTCTGCAGAACATGAAGAGGTAATTTAACCTCTGAATCAGGTGTGTTGGAGCAGAGAAACAAGGAAAACATGCAGGATGGTGGCCCTGAGGACCAGGACTGCCCACCCCTGCCCTAGCATTATCATGACGGTTGCATTCAGAGTCTTAAGTGAGTGACACTTAAGTGAGTGATTAAAAAAGAAAGATTTTGACCAAACAGCTTAATTAGTGAGACTGGCTTGGCTTTTTTCATGTGAAGGAATCTCATTGTTCCTGATAGAAGTCATCTCATCACCCTCAGAATTACTCTGGACTTTCTGAAAGTTTTTATTTGCCTGATAGGGGTCAACAAAATGTCTCTGAGAGAACTCGAGTGGTTGTGTTTCAATTCAGAGACTTATGCTAATGCTAACATCATGGAGCTATGCTAACATGTAGCTCATTAAACAACTATCAGACACAACTTTTAGGAAGAAATTATTAAACATAATAGTTGGAGGACAGACTTCTTGGTCGGAGGGTTGAAGGATGTATTTGTCAGTTAATATCATCATCAGTTGGTTGGTTTACAGTCACCTGATTGGCTGCTGCGTGGGACTGGGTGTGTTAGACTTACATGTCATTGACTCTGTCAGCAGGTCCCTGGATCTGACCAATCACAGTCCCCTGTCGGGTGTTCTTCACCCAACCGCTGAGTCCGAGACTGCGAGCCTGATCCTCCGTGTACTGAGATACCCAGCAAATAGAACACACACATCAGGTACACACACACACACACTGGCCTGTCACCATAAACGATAAATCAATTAATCGCACGATAAATTGAAATGAGGTCGGTAATTTTCATTTATCGGAGTTATCGTTTCTTCGATGCTGGATGACAAAAGGCTCAGGTGCTCTTCACTGACTCCTCCCTTTCTCTTAGCATCAGGGGGGCGTGGCCTATCGCATCAGGTTCCTCTGCATCATTAGCATCTGTGAGGAGTTGGCAAGTTAAAGAAACGCTGTTTGATATTGGGAGGAAAAAGAAATGGAATTGGTTTGAAGCTAGAAGTAACAGCAGCGGTGTGGGAGCACTTCAGATTCAAACCAAATGACCCAACCGCTGAACCTTTGAGAGCCGGTATGTCAACATGTGATTTTAATAGTTTGCACTTTTTGTTTATAAAACTGGCAGTTTTTTCTGTCTTCTCTATATAAAACTAATGATTATAATTTTTTTGAAGGGCTATTTAATTTACTGACTTTATATTCTGTACTGTTTTGGTTGAATGTAGTTTTTAATTACGTTTTTTTGTATTTAGTTTTTATTCAAGTTCATTTTTTGTTAACGGAGGCTGAGAGTCCATTTTATTTGTTTTTGGTTGTTTTGTTTATTTTGTGTTCCAGTTCCAGTGTCAAGTGTTCTTTTGAAAGTAATTTTTATTAATCTTTAAGAGGATGTACTTCCACTATTATGTTATTATCATTACATTAGTTTAAAATGGCCTCCAAACGATATTATCTTTTATCGCAATAATTTCTGAGACAATTAATCACCCAGCAAAATTTGTTATTGTGACAGGCCTACACACACACACACACACACAATACAAAGACTGATGTGTTTTTAGATCTTCCAGCTGATTCAGAGTCAGACCTGTCTGATTTATTATATCATTCAGTTTGGTTTATATCTTAGACCAGTTACATCTGATGACATCAGAAGTTTATCTTCTAGTTGTAGAATTTTCATTTCATATTAAATCTTATTTATGTATTTCTTCAATTTAGTCAAATTTTGATCTTGTAATTGCTGTTGCTTGCCTGATCCATTGTTGTTGTTTTTTTCACTGAGATTTTTAATTTAAATTTATTTGATAAAACATTTAACACACAGTTACTGTGTTTTAGTGTTACTGTGAAGATCTCACCATCCTGAAGCAGACACCTAAACAGAAAGAACAAAAACAGAGGCAGTCTTTCCTCAGATCATATTTATACCTCTCACAGTTTCAGTCAGAAGTTTCCATCCACTCATCATCGGCATTAACGTCACAGTCAGAGGAATTTTGGGCTTTCAATAATCTGTTTCAACTGTTCTTTTGCCAGGGTGGAATGATTCCACAACTTCATTTTTTTTCCTCTTTAAAACGAGAGATGAATGAGACAGACAGCCATTCCCTCAGACCTAGTGACAAATAGGAGTTGCTAATTAACCTAAGATTCATAGTTTTGGACTTAGAGAAATTCATACATACACAGGGAGACAAACCCCACAGAGAAAGGCCCTAGCCAGGGGTCTGATCTGTAATATTTCTGCAAGGCAACAATGCTCTGGATGTTAAGGAATAATCCAGGAACCACCAAAGCTCATGAACTGGAAAGTGCTGGAACATCAGTGTCCCTGTCACCATGAACTGAGAAGACCAAGAAAAAAGTTCCTGCTCCAAAGGCCATACCTTCAAGGCTGTACTGAAACCTGCCTCTGTCCACATGGACAAGCCAAATGTCTTCTATAAAAAAGTTTGACGGTCAGACTAGACAAAGATTGAGCTGAACACAATGACAAAAAGAATGTTTGGAGGAGTCAGGGTGAGGGTTTTAGACCTAAGAACACTGAACCAATGGTCAAGCATGGTGTTGGTAGCATCATGCTGTGGAACAAAGTGGATATAATAAGGAAGAAGACTACCTTCAAATTTCACAACTTCACCTTAAATCAACATCTGGACAGTTGAAAGTTGGACACAGTCTAAAACACACCAGAACTGGTTTCTGAATGGATCAGGCAAGCTAACATTAAGCTTCTGGACCACCCTTCCTAAAAGCCAGACCTCAACCTGAATAACATTTGTGGACTTTGATTTAAAGATGTGTCCAATTCTGGGAAACCAATCAATTAAAAAAAAAAAAAAAAAAAACAACTTTCTGTCAAAAAGAAGAGTCAAAAATCAGTCAGCATTCTACTTTTTGAAACTTGTTGACAGATACAAAAAACCCTGTGGTCCAGGTGACACCTGCTAAGAGACATTTAATCTTTTAGCCTGTATGTATAATTCTGACCCTGTGTGGATCAGAGAAAATCCAAAATAAATCCAGACTTGTTTTTTAAAATCACTGAATATGTATGTTGTAAACATTCCAAATTAGAAAAAGAACAGTTCAAATAAATCATTAAAAGCCTGACATTTTAATCCGACAGTTGTGTTTACGATGAGCAGGTGGAAACTTCTGATCAAAAATAGGTCATGTATGACACTACAGATCATGTGACTTACCCTGGACATTCCCAAAAATCTCAAAATCCACAGAAATTAATTTGTTTTCAGACATGGCTACACTGAAGACAAAAAAATAAAATCAGAGGCAGCAGCATATCTTTGCTGTCAGCAAAGCTATTTTTATTCTGATATTTGAAACAACACTATTCACTGTCAGAGTAAGAGCTGCTTCCTGTAACATCCTTCAAAATAAGAGCAGCTTCCATCACATCCAGTTGCTTTTTGACTATAAATGTTCAGTTCCTCTCTGATCATACTGAGTCAGATGTTTTTCATCTTAAAAGCAATACTGTTCTCTGGACCTCAAGGACTTAGGGTCCATTGTCCAGGAGGACAGGCAGTGAGGTAAAGAGGTGAAGAGAGTCCAGGCAGGATGGAGAAAAGTTTCAGGAGTGATCTGTGACAAAAGGGTGGCGTCAAAGGTCAAAGGAAAGGTTTCCAAACAGTGGTGAGAGCAGCCATGTTGTCTGGTTTGGAGACAGAACAGGAAGTGTCAGAGCTGAAGATGTTGAGGTTCTCCTTGGGAGGGACGAGGATGGACAGGATCAGGAATGAGGTCCTCAGAGGTCCAGCACAGGTTGAAGGACTGGGAGACAAAGTTAGAGACGGTTTGGACATGTGCAGAGGAGGGACAGAAGGATGTTAGAGACAAAGAGGACAGATATGGATGCAGTTAGAGAGGACATGGAGGACAGAGGACAGAGTTAGATGGAGGAGGACGTAGAAGAAGGTATTTGTATCAGCCACAGAACAACTCATATTGGTCGGCCTCTAGTAAAAATGAGTGTCTGGTGTAGATTCAGATGGAGCTCGTTTGAAGACAGAAGAGATTTAGTTTGCAAGGCTGTCCAACCATGTAAAACAGTTTTCTGATGTTTATTAAATCTCCTATAGCTGTCTTTTCTTTATGAGGTAAAATACTTCTACAAAGAGTCATTAAATTTGAAAAAGGTAAATGCTTCTGGTTATTTTTATTTCCATATAAAATTAATAAATTCAGAACTGTGATGTATTCATCTAAACTTTGAACTGATGAATCTTTGAAGATAACTTTTCTCAGATTACAGTAATTTCAAAACAAATTCATCTTACTATCAGCACATTCACATTTACCAAAATAAAATCCAAGTTTTGGGTTATGAGAAAATGTTTAACAGTGTCACCATTAGGACAAAGTGCAAAACAAGGTGATCACCAGTCTTTTGGGCTTTCAGGATTATCTTTATCTGAAGACTTGGAAGTGAACTGTATTTTTTTAAATCTCAGTATCAAACATGTTGGACAAATGATTGAACTGAGGAAGGTTTTCACAAAGAACAGAACAAAGAAGGCTTCTTTTTTGACAGTATCTGTTAATAAATATGTAGAGCAGAAGGGGTAAATAGGACATTTCCTAAAAAACAAACAGTTAGACCAGTGCTCTGAAAATGAAAGACACAGCAGCTCCTGAAGCCAAACCCAGAGCCAGGAAGAAAGCCATGATAGTTCCAGCTGTTTCTGCTTCATGGGGAAGAACATTCCTGCAAAACGAAACAACTTTTATTAAAGAATGTTCATCTTAAATTACATAACTTTTTGTATTATTTTGTAATAAACTTATTTACGGGTTTATCCAACCTTTGCATTTCTAACATAGCACCTTTATTTGATTTAATTTTTAAAATCTCCATCCAACTGTTATGCTTCTTCAGAACCCTTAAAATTTAAATCTGTTTTGATTTGTCAGCAGAATACAAGACATAATTTATTGCTTCTCTTCTCTGACAATATGTAGAAAATTAAAATAAAAACTAGAAAAATATGGCAGAAATATTGAAGGGTTCAAATTTAGTTCTGGTCTAAACTTCCAACAGTTTTCCCAATTTAAAAAACACTGATTTTCATAATCTCAGAATGCAGATTAAGTTAAAAATGTAATGTAGCAGTTTATCCGTTACTTTTTAATAATAAATTTATAACTTAGTTTCTGTCTTGATGTTTTTCAGATGTTGAGTTTCTGTTCGGTTCTAACAAATTCAGTTATTTTCTTGTTCTGATTTTTGTTGGTTTCTTACTTTGGTCCATAGCACATGCAGAGGCTTGCCAGATATCCGTTACTGAAGGCAAACAGGACCATAAAGATGATGAAAAAACCATCATGGTGAAAAAAGATGGGCAGATGAAGTCGAGGCTGAACGTTACACAACATGAAGAGAGGGATAAAGACCACCCGACATATGATGGACACAGGAAGTATCATGCTGTCTTTACCCGGCTAGAACACAAACAGACGATCAGTTAAGACTTTAATTTAGTGGCCATCAGTATTAAGGCAAACATGATGATCAAAAGCAATCAAGGTGCTGTTCTGTTGTTGAGTTCTGAAAGATGGATGCTTGATCTGAAACTCACCCACATGCAAACGGCTGTTAGGCTCCGCCCACCCCAGTCACACAGGTTAAAGAGCAGGAAGCAGCAGACTGGGATGAAGTACAACTCTGTGAATCAAATACAGAAAACTCAAACATCATTTTTTCTGCCATGTGAAGATCAATGATCATGTGACTACAGAGCACCAGAGAAAAAGAACGGCGACACTGACTAACCCCAGGAGCCTCCGGTAGTGAGTGTGGACTGGGTGTCAGCGGTGATGGCAGGAAACGTGCCAATGGTGATGGTGAAGGTGACGCAAACTGATAGAGCCAAGGCCCATATCTGGAGGTCAAAGGTCACATGTGCACACACACAAAGTTAACAATCCAATTGGGTTTTAGTGTACAGTTTGGTTTGTCTTTTCAAAGTGATACAATATGAAGATTGACCTGCAGCGTTTCTGTTCCGGATTCTATAAATTCCTAAATTTCAATGAGAATAAAACTGCAGTTATTATTTTTGGACCCAATGGTAACTGCAGCGCTTTTCGTACAGATCTCGGCAGCTTGAAGCTGTTTGTAAAATCTCATGTAAAAGATTTGGGAGTAATCTTTGATTTAAATTTTAACCTTGAGAAATAAATTAGTTCTGTAGTAAAGAGATCCTTCTCTAAATTGAAGCTTTTATCTATATTAAAATTATTTTTATATTTTAACAACTCTGCACGAGTGTTTCACATTTTTATTACCTCCTGCCTGGATGACTGTAACTCTCTGTATGTTGGTGTTAGCCAGGCCAGTTAGTCCAGAACCTGCAGCTCTTCTTTTACCACAAACAGAAAAGTGTGAACACATTTCTCTGGTGCTGCTTCCCTTCAATGGCTCCATTTGTTTTTGAATTGATTTTAAGTTTTATTGTTGGCCTATAAAGCCCTGAATGGACAGGCTCCTGTATACCTGTCTGACCTCCTGCAGCCTTATGTGTCCTCCAGATCCCTTAGATCTAATGACCTATTGCTTTCAGTTGTCCCCAGGTCCAGGCTGGTCCACAGAGGTGATTGGGCCTTCGGTCATCCCAAGGTCCAGGCTGGTCCACAGTGGTGATCAGGTCTTCAGTCATCCCAAGGTCCAGGCTGGTCCACAGTGGTGATCGGTTCTTCAGTCATCCAAAGGTCCAGGTTGGTCCATAGAGGTGATCGGGTTGTCCCCAGGCTGGTCTTTAGTTGTCCCCAGTTCCAGGCTGGTCCACAGAGGTGATCAGGTCTTCAGTCATCCCGAGGTCCAGGCAGGTTCATATAGGTAATCAGGTCTTCAGTCATCCCCAGGTCCAGGCTGGTCCACAGAGGTGATCGAGTCTTCAGTCATCCCGAGGTCCAGGCAGGTCCATAGAGGTGATCAGGCCTTCTTTATATCAGACAGGTTTCAACTCTTGGTGTTTTTAAGTGTCATCTTAAAACACATTTGTACTCACTGGCTTTAAAAAATAAACAGGTAAAGAAAATAGATAGATGGATCATCCATCTATGAGGCTACCCTCTCGTTCACCGGAGTAAACCCCAACGTACAGGCACCAAGATGGGGGGCAACAAGTATGCCCACTCCTGATCGGCGCCTCTCACCCAGGGACAACTCCAGAGTGAAAGAGTGTCCAACCCCTCTCAAGGAGACTGGTTCCAGAGCCAGAGCCGTGCGTTGAGGTGAGCCTGGCTATTTCTAGCCGGAACCTCTCAACCTCACACACCAGCTCACGATTAAACTTTAATTAGCAAAATCTATGAAATAAACATAAACTAGATGTCAAAAGTCAGTATAAAGAGCTATGAAAGCAATAATACTTTTGGAACTATTTACAATGAGGCTAATAAAATAGCCTCCAGCATAAATATAACAACAGTGAAAAGAAAACAGGAAGGAGGGACAAGTGGACAGAATACAGTCACAGAAGGACAGAGGATCAGTCTTGGATGAAAAGGACTGTGTTCTGGGCAGTGATTCTAAGGCACTAGTCTAAAAAGCACCTTTCCAGATCTCGTAGTTATGAAATAAGGTGCCTATTTTTTTTTTCTTTGGTGAATGCAATGAGCTTTGGTATATATCTGCTCTTGTGTCTCATAAAATATTTTATCTTGTATTAAGTCATCTCTCATCTCATCTAACTGCTTGTATCTCATCTATTTTTATGTCCTACATGTAATAATGCTAATCTCAAATCTTGTCCCATACCTTATTTAATAGCCAATTTTAACTTGTATCTCACCTAGTCTTTAATCTCACCTCATATTTTATCCCATATTTCATTATGCATTTCATTCTATATCTCATCTAATTTCATATTTCATTTAATCTACTGTCTTTGTCCTTTTATGTTCTGTCTCGTTTAATTTTATATCTTAGATTTAGTATTTTTCTTTGTCTGCTCTTGTATTTCATCTTGTATCTTTTATAACATTTTATCTAATATCTTAAATATCATCTCATCTCATATACCCTCTCATAAAATTTCATTGTATATCTTATCTAATCTCTTTTTTACCTAGTATATATATCCTCTCAAATCTTGTCTCATATGTTGTATCTTATTTATATTGTTTTATGAAAATTAATGACAAGAAAAGGCATTTAATACCTTGCCCCTTTATAGACAGTCTAATATGACATAAATTTAAATGATAGTACAATATTATTAATATTTATTTTATAAAATTTAATCTCAGTATTTTAAAATAAAAGTAAAACAATGAAAGAAAATATTTATTCCTTACATTACATTCTACTTTGTTTAATATTTGATGTTCTACTGATTTTACACCTGCACCCTATCCAGGGTGTACCACAACTCTAGCACAATGACCACTGGATATAGACACCAGCTCCCCCACGACCCTGCATGGAAAAGTGAGTACTGAACATGGATGGATGGATAATTTTACACCTACAGAAATGATGTACAACTCCCTAATGGAACAACTGATTCTAAGGAAAAATCAATACAAATAATGATTTTAATTTTAGTGTGTCTGACCTTCTTAAATATCGTCATCATGGAGATGTTTTGCTGTTCCTTCTGGTCAACCACAGCATCTTTAATTTCTGAAGAACAACAACATCATCACTAACTCATGTAAGTTTATAAACTTGACTGTTTGTTGGGTGACAACATGAGCTTCATAAAAACAGATAGAATGGATTCTTACCTGAGTTCATTAGATTAACTGCATTCTGCTCATCATCAAATCTCTGTTTTTTGTTTCTTTCTTGGTAAAACTTAAAGAACTCCTGAAATCACAGATACATCAACTTTTTCATACTAATCAACAACATCCATAAAACATAAACCAGCAAAAAACAGATGACATAGTTCCACATAAATTTGTGAAGGAGAAAAAACAGACTATTACAAGACTTGACAGTTTTGTTTCATACACAAAAGTAAATTCCATCTTCATAAAAAAACTTAAACAACCCCAAAGAAATTTCAAATAGGTGTACTTTGTGCTTCTTTTCTGCAAGATTGAGCAGGAGCATGTGACAGTGTCTGTCAGTCCAGAATGTCTTTTAGTTCATTCCAGAACATATCAGCTCTTCCAGTCCAGCATCCTGTGGAGCATCTACTGCTCCAGGCCATGGTGAAGAAGTACTTTTAGTCCAGAATATGGTGGAGCGTCTTCACAGTCCAGAAAGTATTTAAAGATTTGCCAGTCCAGAACTTGGCAAATTGTCTGCTGGTCCAGAACATTGTGAGACTCTTCTAGTCCAGATGTGGTGGAGCTATGGGTCAGTTTTCATTAAACCCACTTTCTGGAATCTCCCTAAGACTGTTCTCATCTGTGATTTCACAAACATGGAACAAGCTACCAAAGTCCAATGTGTGGTTATTGATCTGATTAACTTGTTAATGGTTTACTGATTGTTGTCTCATAGTTGAATTTGACTCTGTAGGAGATTTCTTCCTTGTAAAACAAAGTTGTTTTTTCCATTTTCACTACCAGAGAGAATGGATTTGTGTTGGTCTTTGCACAATAGAAAATTCTCTAAGATCTCATGATTTGATTTGGTGTGACAAAGAACTGCTCATTGAAATGTGATTGACTGTAAATAGTCATGGTCTTGCTAACCTAAGAAGAATCCTTTAGAGCAGTGGTCTCCAATCCTGGTCCTCGAGGGCCACTATCCTGCATGTTTTTCTTGTTTCTCTGCTCCAACACACCCGATTTGAATCAATGGGTGATTAACAGGCTTCTGCAGAACATGAAGAGGTGATTAAACCACTGAATCAGGTGTGTTGAAGCAGAGATACAAGGAAAACATGCAGAATGGTGGCCCTCGAGGACCAGGATTGGAGACCCCTGCTTTAGAATATAACTCTGTGTCTCCATTCATGTGTTTATGATGGTCGCTTTAATTTGTTCATTATCATTTTTTGGCCAATCTGTTTGTGGTATTGTCTTCACTTTTTGTTGGAAAAAAACAAGTTTTTCTAACTTGTCTGTCAGCTTGAAACTACAATGAAAAGGACTGAGCTGTTCAGACACCTAAATAGTTGTTGCTTCAACTTTAGTTGAGTGTTAAAGTTTACCAGTTTAGGCAGCAGGATGTAGGAGATAATGGAAAGAAGAACGACAACACAGGCTGTGATGAAATAACCAAACGCTGCATCCTCAAGTTCAGAACCACCTACAGCAAAGAGGAACAGAAGAGGGAGGAAGGGAAGGAGGAATGATGATAGGAAGGAAGAACAAAGGAAAAAAGGAATGAAGGGAATAAAGCAAAAAAGGAGGAAAAGAAATAAGAAATGGGAGAAAAAAGGAATGAGAGATAGATGAAAGGAAGGACGGACGGAAGAAGGGAAAGAAGGAAGGAGGGAAAAGAGGGGTTGACAAAGAAGGATAAAAGTAAAAACTGTTCTTTTGTTTAAGATCATCTTTACATTCTTTTAAAACTAGAGATGCACCGATTCTGGTTTTGCTAGCTGATAACAATTTTTGATATTTGTACAGCTAACATGCCGATACTGATTTTTCTTTTGATTTCCCTCAAAGAACTATAATTAACATAATACAAAATATCTATCCATTTTCTTTACTCCTTAGTGAGAAGGTCATAGGATTGCCTCCTGACCTGGAGCCTTTCTGGGTGGAGTTTAAATGTTCTCCCTGTGCACACCTGGGTTTTCTCCAGTTTCCTCCCACAGACCAAAAACATGCATGTTAGGTTAATATCTAGGGACTGTAAACTGTCCCTAGATATGAATGTGAGTTTGACTGGTTGTTTGTCTTGTTTGTGTCTATGTGGCTGTGGGATGGACTGGAGACCTGTTTATGGTGTACCCTGCCTCTCGCACAGTGTTTTCAGGCCCTCTTGTGTCCTCTGTGTTCCTTGTGCCTCTCTTCACTCTCCCTCAGTCACCTCCTCAGTAGTTTTCCAGTCAACCTACCATATCCACTTCACCTGTCCCTCATTACCTGTCAGTCCAGCTGCAGTCAATCTCCCACTCACCCTCAGCCTTTATATTCAGTGACTTCCGTTTTCTCCTTACTGGTTCACTGTTGCTTTCATGCACTCTCTGGTTCTCCTTGTGTTTCTTTGTGATATTCCTCATGATCCATTGTTAGTTCCTTGTTAGTTTTTGCTGCCTTGTCAGCTTTTTGATTTTGTTATATCGTAAAAAAGTTATAATTCAGAAACTCTTTATGTCAGAAGCGGTTTCCTTCTAAACAGCCTTCTAAACTCAACCTTTTGTTTATCCTCTGATTTTATTTGTAAATACCCTACAGACAGTCCATACAGCTAACAGCATTCCTTGTGTTTAATGACTGGAAATATATCAGATTTTTGAGCGTTGACTGTCCAATCAATGATTAAGACTAGTTAGTTTGAATATTGGCTTGTGCAAATCACAAGCCGATTCCCCGGTGCATCTCTATTTAAAACACTTTAATGTGAAAGATGCAGACAAAAAACATAGAGATATTGGCAAATTATAAATTGGTTACTGATGATGATTGACAGCTTGATAAATTATTAATAGTATTGATAAGTTGATTAGTAATTCAGACACTCCAGGATTTCACGATGTTGCGATCACATCTATTAACGCAAAATCAAGCCAATCCCTTCAAAATCGCAACTTTTTGCAACTTTGCCCCAAACACCACATCTTTAACCAAAATAACCTCAAATAACTCAGGAAGAAGACACATGACGTCACTTCCTGTTAACATCAGAATGCCGGGAGCGTGCAGGAGCAGCGACCGAAGCCAAAATGTGCGCTAATGCTTCACATTTGCCCACAAAGATTTCAGCAAACCAGTTTCCTCCCCAGCTGCAGCTGTTTTGCACATCCTGCAGTGTAATCATGGAACATAAACGCATCGACAAACACTTTGTGTCTGCAAAACATGTGAGGAGAGCTGCAGACCAGGGACAATCCAGAAATGGTCATGAATGTCAGTTTAGAAGCTATCAAAGTTCTCAAATAAAGCACCTTTTGAGAATGTCAATGTTTGTTGGGAATTATCTTACAAAACTAGGAAGGAATTTTGGTTTAGATATTAAAAGTTATGGTTGTTTATTGATTTTAGTAAAAAAAAAAAAAGCAACTTTTAGGAAAATGCCCCGCGAAATCAGGCATTTTAGCCCGCAACAATCACAAAAAATGCCCGCAAAATCCTGGAGGGACTGGTAATTGCTTGAGCATTGACAGGTTGATTAAATATTGATGAAGTATTGATAGGTTATTGATCAGACTTGCGATGGCGCAGATCATGGCGAAGGCAGCAAAGGTTCCAGCGAGTCCCTGACCGCTCATGATGGGAGTTGTGTATGAAGCTGGCAGCAAACCAGCCATTCCAAAGAGACTGCCTTGCAACATTGCTCCAAAAGCTGTAAACCATGAAAATAACAAACAAATATAAACCAAATATCATAAGGCCTGTACTATGAAGCAAGCCTAACAATTTAGTAGCTATTAAAAAACAATTTCTGCACTTGGCGAGCGTGGATACTTATTTCTTCCCCCCATCTGTCGTTATTTTTGATTGTCTTTTTTTCTTTGGAGCTTCTCTTCACATAATTTCCAAATTAAATTATTATAAGATAAGATTAACGCAATAGATCAAACTTGTTCAACTAGAAGGCTGGGCACAGGAGAGCAATCCGGATGCAACTTGTGTGAATCACGAGTCAGCTCTGGATCTTAGAACTCGCTGGCTTAATGGAATTGACCTTGGAGAAGTTACTCACCTGGCTTGAAGGACAACAATGATTTGGCTGTTTGGATTTGCCATTGAGATGTACCAGTGAAACTGTTAAGGCTGGCAAGAAATTAAGCTATCGGCCTGACCTAAAAATGTTTTTGATATTTGAATCTGGCTCCACTGAGTCAACCTTGGAAGGCTGGCTATTTCAAAATTCTCCTGGATGTTATGTAAACTTGAAGTTCCCATCACTTCCCCTCCCTCTTCCAGGACACCTGCGGATCTGTGCCGGCTAGGTCCCGAGGCAGGCTAATAAAACTTATAATAATCACTTTCAGAACTATGGCAGACAGAGGCCTATCTGAACCAGTATCCGTGGGCGTTCCTCCACCATCGCCGTCACTCTCCAGTTTCCTTGGGTCCTGCCTGGTAAGATAGACCCCGGCATTTATTGCTCTTGTGCTGCCATGATTAGTGCCTCTGTGCTGTCTTTCAGTCCAACCCTTTCTAGTCACTGGTAGGAGTTGTTGATATCTGCCACTTCCTCAATCTGCCGGTGGTACATACTGTGCAGGGGATGGTCTTTCCATAAGGGTTCTTCTTTCTCCTCTTCCACATTAGATTTCTGCTGCCTGAGACATTCACTTAGCAGATCATATAGCTGGGAGTTGGTATCCCTCAAAAAGAGCCTCTGATTGAACTAGAGAGCATTAAAACTACTATACAGGATGATCAAATAAATAATCAATAAACAACCCTTGTTCTCAGGTCAGCTGCCCTTATAGTCCAGTCGTCAGGGCAATAGCAATTTCTAGCGTCAGGTGATATGCATTCCCTCAAGGAAAGTTAGGCATTTAATATTTTTTTACTTAATTAGTTTTGTCTATATTGGCTTCAAACTCTAAATTTTTAGTATTTTATTTATTGCTCTTGGTTTAGTAAATTGTTTATTTTTGGTTGGAAATGGTTTATAAATAAGATTGGTAGGAATTGGTCCTCAACTCTCTCTTAATGATGCAACAAACAAACACACAGATAAATAAACAGGCTCACAATTAATGATGACGATCTTCACCATAGTTACAGAGAAGAAAGGCAGCGACTCCAGAGGAACTTTGACAAGAATGGCTGTGGCAATGAAGACAAACATGATGACGAACAGACTCCCCATCACACGCAGACTCTGAGGGATGCTGACAGTTCAACAAGAAGAAATTCAAACTTAGGCTAGTGGCTCTTTTTTGCCTTTTCTGTTAGATTTCCCATTTAGTGAATTTTTAGAATCACAAAAGAGGAACTCGTTGAGACAGGCTAGGTCACCATAGCAACACAAACTGAACTGATCATCTGCTCATGACAGGTACTACTTGTGACAGGTCTGTGGTCCAGTATTTCAGGTGTAGTACTTACAGAGAATGCAGGAAAGAGTTGAGGCAGGTGCAAAACAGCAGAGGCAGCATTGCACAGAGTGTCATCACATTGTTAAATTTGGCATCCAGAATGCTATGATGTTCATCTGTTGCCTCTGTCTGATTGGTTGAAATCTCAGTGGACACAGAATCTCTCAGACGACCCCGAAAGTACTGTAGAGATGGAATTAAAACTTCAGTGAACACATAATCCTTCAAGCAACACCTAAAGTTCCACATTGAATAAATCAAATCCTCAGTTGACAGTTTTTCACATAGCCACTAAAGTACTATAGATGTGCAATCAAAACCTTGGTGGACACAAAGTTCTTCAGGTGGTTCCTTAAGTACTATAGAGACAGAATCAAAGATTTGCGAATGTAAATTTGCCCCAACAAATAAGCAAAAATCAAATAAAACTCTAGTCTAAAATGCTGTTTCAGTAATAGAAAGGAACAAAGAACAGGTTTACCCTAATTACTAGAGGAGTTTTAGTTGCCTTAATCTCAGATGAAAATGTTTATAACCAGCTTTGTCACATACAGTGGGTTTCAAAGGTATTCACCCTCAGCATTTTCTGTTCTGTTGCCTCACACAACCTCAATTTTTAAACAAATTTATTTTGAGGATGGTGGTGGGGGCTGAGAGGATTTTTTAAACACACACAGTAATGTAATGCCTTGGTTTGGACACAAATTATTTATTTGAGTGGCTCAAATGATTTTATTTTAACTCCTGATTGTTTTGTTATTTATTGGAAATAATGTTCATAACTTTGTTGTTTGCTAAATTTGTTCATGTGTTTCTGAATATTTCTGAATATTACTGATTATATTTGCATTCTAAGTTGCAAACCTGTACTTCTCCACAACTTTGTCTCTGACCTGTGCAGAGAGTTCCTTGGTCTTCACAATGTCTCTTTCTTGGTAGTAGCTCTTAGTACTTAGAGGTATATAACTGGTCCCTATTGTGGGATTATTTTGTGTCGAAGTATTACTTAAAATGAAACCAAAAATCTAATTACATTCCAAATTGTAAGACAATAAAATAGAAAGGATAAGAACTGGTGAATATGTTTGCAACCCACTGTAACATTACAGCTGCCTTTTCTCTCATTTTTTTGGTTTTGTAATTTTTTAGATTATTTTAGTCCTTTCCTGTTTTAAATTTAAATTTTGCTCTCTGAATCAGATGATGTAGAGGGAAACAGGGAATAAGGTCATACTTTGGTAGCAGTCATGAAGAAATTCCAGGGCAGCAGAGTTCCCAGACCAAGCATGAACAAGATCATCCATACAGCAAAATACCTGCAGGAAGGATAAATAAGTTTTCTTTTCACCCTTTTGTTTGTGAAACTATAGATTTCACAATTTGTGTTTGTATTTTAGCTGCATGTGGCTTCTCATCAATCAATCAATCAATCAATCAATCAATCAATCAATCAATCAATCAATCAATCAAAGTCATTACAAGTGATGCCTAAATGTTTTACTGCAGATGTCTGAAACTTTAAATTACAGAGTTAATAGGTATTGATTACTTTATCTCAAAAATATAGGCCTGTAAAAATATTAGAATAACTTGTGTTGTTCTTGAACATACTTGTCTTTTGGTTGTCTGATGGCCATTTTCCTCTGCAAGATCAATCAGCTGAAGAACTGATCCTATTATGCACTGAAAACCAAGTGAAGGAGGATTAGGTGGGCCAAGAGAGGGACTGTATGAATGACAGTTTGAAGCAGATATAACATGTGTTTTTGTTATCAGCTGAATACTTATCAGGAAATCATTTAAATTAATTAAAGATTTTGCATTTCTTAAATGAATGCATTTAGTCCACCAACTATCATTCCGGAGTTTTAGACCGAACATCTTGGGATTATAAGGAGGGGAGTTATAGTCATTTTGAGCAAACCTTGTTAATGACTGTATGTGCAATCTCATGTGATGTTGTGAAATTTTGTGAGATGTGTTAAGGCTTGGAGTATGTGTTGAGGATGACTCTCAGCTACTACTGCACCAAATTTAACCTAATATCCGTAAAATTGACTGAACTAAAGCAATTTTTGTGTTTGCTAAGGTTGATTAACTGTGGTGGCTATCTTGAATGTTACTCCAAAAGGTAATACATTGTAGATGTAGATCTAATTATTATTTTCTTAAAGTTTCATTAATTTCATTACATGAAATATTTTAATAATGGGCAGCCTAACCAAAATGAGCAAAAATATTATTTATTCAGACAAATCCCATTGAGATCTCAGATCTCTTTTTCAAGGGAGGCCTAAAGGCAGCCTAACATGCAGGTTTTGAGACTGAGGGAGGAAACCCACACAAACACCAGGAGAACATGTAAACTCCATACAGAAAGACCCCAGGTCCAACCCGGGTGTTGTGGATAGGCGTAGCTTTAGATCACGTGGTGTTGATAGTGATTATAGATTACCTGTTGCTCACCTGGTGTTTTTTCTTCTTAGTGAGTGGGTGATGGGGGAAGTCTACTTTTGCTGACCGCTTTAAGCCTGTACGTTTTTTGTCTTATGATCACTGTTTGAACCGGCGGATCCGTTTTTAATGCTGCCTTTG
>NC_051432.1:30300257-30303468 GCF_001649575.2 Kryptolebias marmoratus
TGTTGTGGATAGGCGTAGCTTTAGATCACGTGGTGTTGATAGTGATTATAGATCACCTGTTGCTCACCTGGTGTTTTTCTTAGTGAGTGGGTGATGGGGGAAGTCTACTTTTTGCTGACCGCTTTAAGCCTGTACGTTTTTTGTCTTATGATCACTGTTTGAACCGGCGGATCCGTTTTTAATGCTGCCTTTGGACACGGATTTTTGTTATCCACTGATGTTCTGCATAAAAATAAACATTTCAACTGCAGCGTGGATTTGAGTGTTGATCAGCTGGCGCGTCAACGAGGATTCCCCCTATTCAGCTGCTCAGCAACTTTGTTTGACAGTCGCTAATACCGGGGCTTGAACCCAGGACCTTCTTGCATTGAGGCAACAGTGCTAACGACTAAGTCATTATGCTGCTTGACGGCTTTTGCTTTTTGGTGGTGGGCAATAATCAGGATTAGGATTGTTATGGGTTAGTTATTTATTAAGGCCAAAAGGAAACCTGATGTGAACACTTTAAGACCTTGTGACTTTTCTTATCTCTTTGTGATTTTGATTATGTGCTTCTCTTTGTTAGAATCTGCAGATGAAGCTTTTGCTCCAATAAGAGACTTGTGCACATTAGTGCACTTGTTGCTGTTTTCTATCAACAAATAGCCAATACACTGAGACATTACGTCACTAACATCCACTAAAGCTTGACTGTAGTTTAACTTGTTCTGCCATGACCCTCCACCCCCACCCCCCCTCAGACATGTTCAACCCCCACACACAAATGAACAGTCAGATCCTGGACTAGCCCTATCTACTATGAAACATTCAGGAAATGGCTGAAATGTTTTAGCTACTATCACATTACTTAACCTGCTGACACTGAATGTCCCTAAATGCTGCTGTTATAACACTGTGACACATTTTGAAATAAAAGCTAGCTGTGGTGTGTATAGGTGTATAGTCTTACAAGAAGGAAAAGGTTATAGATTCAGAAAGCCAGAGCTGCTCAAAGAAACACATGAAACTTGTTTTCCTTCACATTAATGTTTTACTAATTTCATGTATTAAAAAAACATAAAAATATAAGTATAGAAGTGAATAAACAACAGAAAAGGCTGTAAAAACAAGATAAAAAGTTTCATTAAAGAAACCAACTTCAGGTTTTACCTTCACTTTTAGTAGCAGTATTCTTCCCAAATGTTTGGCTCTTCCTTGTAGTTTTCAATCTTATCTCTCGAGAGACTGTTGATCTGTTTGTGGAAAATCAGTGTAACTTTTACTCATCTGTTCAGCTCAATATGAAATCTTCCTCTTTGTCATGTTCCTGTCACGGAGATCTTTGTCTTATTCTGCAGTCTCAGCAGAATCAGTTCTTCCTCTGTTATGGCCTTTGACCTCTGATATCAGACTTTTTTTCTGGACTTTGTTTCTGTGTAAATAACAGTTGTGTGATAACAGAACTTGATCATGTTTTTAAGCAACATAAAACTCAACATTTTCATGTGTTATTTTTCTGGTTGCTGAGGAAATGGTCTCTTTAATTTTATTTATTTCTTACAGAAAACTGAACTTTAATCTTGACACACACAAGTTAGAATAAAAACATTTAACATTATAATGCACTTTTCAAACACAAGTGAAACAAATTGTTGAAAGACTGCTTCTCATTGCAGTCTTTAAGGTTCTTATGTTATTAGACACTTAATTATTTCTCATGACTCTTCTGACATAACCTGACATGTTTCGGCAGTATACTTCTGTGTTCGTCAGCGGTGTTCCCAGAGGCGGTGTCAGCCCGTCAATATATAGTGACGTGTCGACACCACCTCCTACTGTCTTATCACTGAAGGATGTAGCTAAGTGTGAGTAAGTGTGGTTAGAGATTCTGAAATTAAAAAATTTCTTTGTCCACAGGCACACCTGTCGGAGTCCCCCCGGATGCCCTACCTCTCAAGGAGGCCCCCAGGCACCAGGGTGTTGAGTCTAGAAATCCAGACTCTCTCAGCTCTCCTGCACTGAGCTGTGGACCAAGTGGGGTTATACTGGAGAACAGAGGCAGTCAAATTTATCCATCCATGTTCAATATAGTGTTTAACCAAAGAATCAGAGTCACTTTATTGCCATTGCTAGTAAACAAGTTAGCAGGCTAGGAAATGATGTTGGTGTAATGATGCAAATAAAACAAATATGGTGAGGTCCTTCAATAAGTAAACGATGAATTCTGCCATTACTCTTGCTTCCTTGAATCCAATACCTGGATTTTCTTTCTGAAGCTTCTCAATTTTTTCTCTGATAGCTTTCTCAGCCTCTTGGAACAGTTCATTGGTGAAATGTTTTCCTCCATTTTTCTGAACCATTGTGTTGATTTTTTCCCAACAGCTCCTTGACCTGAGATTGGTCTTTGTCTTTGTTGTTGAAGACGTGATATCGTCCTGGACACTCATGGACAAATCTTTTTAGAGATGGATTCCCATTAATAAATTTCTGCAAACTGGTTTCTTCTTCTTCTAGATTGTCTCCATGGGTGAACAAAGTCATGGTGTGATAAGATAAGATAAGATAAAACTTTATTGTCCATAGAAATGGAAAATTTGTTTACATAATCTGTCTGATGCCTCCCATAAAAAACGCATATCACATAACATCATAAACATTCATCATAATCAATTAAAACAAGGTTAAAATGTGATCTGCACGAGTAATTTCATTTGTGTGGGGTCCTGCTTTGTCTCCAAAGTTTTTAATGATTTTTATGTTTTTTTTGTTCTTCTTCTGTGAATCTGCCCAACTGTATTACAACCAGGAAAACACGAGGACCAGGAGACGCAAAAGAGATGCATCTACCTGTCTCCTGTCTCACCTTCACTTCACTTCAGTTGGTGTCACACAGACCTGGAGTATCGACTACAGTCAGAGTTTGACCTTCAAACTCTGCTCTTTCTTTCTTACATTCTGATGTTATAGAAGAAGAAGACAGCTGAGACTCAAAAACATTTCCTAAGGATGGTGTTTCCTGCTGCACTCTTCCCAACTCCAGTTTTTCCAATCAGCACCATCCTGAGCTCTGGTTCCTTCGATTCTGTTGGGGAATTTTACAAAAACATTACTGATGTCTAAATTTATAGATATAAATTAATTTCAACTCCCCAAACAAATTAAACAGGGAGGCATTTAACAAAATAATCTCCTGGTAACATTTTAGAAAATAATGTTCTGGTAACAAACCAGA
>NC_051432.1:30306855-30308220 GCF_001649575.2 Kryptolebias marmoratus
TACATACCCCTTCTGAGAAGTTAGTTCAAAAGGTAACATCTTTTTCTTTTATTGCACCTGTGCTTGCTCACTTAGAAAAAGCTTTCTTGGTAAATACCTTTTACAGCTATCTGAAATGTATATTTGCACCTCTGCAGCTTTAAAGAGATTCTCATTACACTTCTGTGTAGGAATGTTGTCATAAATCCAATTTTTGATGAGAATCACACAACCATCAGTCTTGGTAATTCAGCTGCTTTTGTCAGCCTGAGGCACTCCTACAGCTTTTCCAATCTGTCACTTTACTTCTAAAGTTAAAAGCATTCTTATGTTTGAGCTTTACCTTTTTAATGTATGAAACAGACACACCAGCATATTGACTTCACAAATTTAATCCACATATGAATTCAATACGGGCTTCTGAGGGGTGAGGCTGTGGCCTAATACATATCTGGGTTAGATTTACAACTTAGAGGTTGGTATTTGTGGGGTTATTAGACTTTGGGTTTAGGACCTGAATTTCAAAGTCATTGCTACATTTATTGTCTGATATGTGAAACACATGATTTGTGACATTTTGTCTTCTTTTATTTTATGGTGGATCGCAAACAACATCTAGGTGCATACTGCCACCCTACTGTGACTTTTGTCAACTGCCCTTTTGTGACTTTAAAAGAACATTTTAATTGCTTGATTTTCAACACTTGTGTGGAAAGCTACGCTTTCCAATGTTTGCTACGCTTTCCAATGTTCTCTATGCTCTTAAATGCGGTTTTCAAAATGCTTATGCTTTTAAATGTTAACAATGCTTTCAAAAGTTTGCTGTGTCTTTCAAAGCTTTAACATGTTCGCTTTTCCAATGTTTGCTACGCTTTCCAATGCTGTTTTCAAAATGCTCGTTATGGTTTAAAGTTGTTTTGATGGTTTTAAAGGTTTTTTAGGGGTATTGTTTTAAATGTTTTTTCTAAGGTTATGGTTTTTTATAGGTTATGGTTTTAAAGGTTTTTTATAGGTTATGGTTTTAAAGGTTTTTTTTATAGGTTATAAAGAAGTTCGTCTAAGTCCTGGGAGGGTTAGGGCTAACCCTAAGTCCTGGGAGGGGTTAGGGGTAGGGTTTAGGGTTAGGGTTAGGTAAGTTACTCGATGACATCCCCCTGAATCAGTCAGTCGGACCTGAAACAGTTTGGTATAGGGAGTCAAAGGCAGGGCACGGGCTGGCGCATGTCACTCAAGAGCTCACCTCCTTTTGTTTGCCCGAGTTGTGGATAGACATACAAACACTTATCTAATCAATGTGATAGTTTGTTTAGTTTGTTATACCTATTTTGGTGACCATTATCATTAATGGTTGAAAAGACTGACCAGAGAGACCTCTGGAATAGACTT
>NC_051433.1:0-2485 GCF_001649575.2 Kryptolebias marmoratus
GCGTCCACGTGGTCGCCGTCCTGTTAGGGACTGGGACTGGGGAGGACCCCCGGATGGGATGGCCCGTGCACCTCCCTCCTCAATGAGGAGGTATCAGTTCCCCTACCCCCAACCCCAAAAAAAAACCCTAAAACAAAAAAAAACCCTAAAACCAAAAAAAACCTTTAAAAATCTTTAAAACTTTAAAAAAAAAAAAGCTTTAAAATCATTAAAAACCTTTAACCAAAAAAAAAAACTTTAAAACTAAAAAAAGAATAAACAAACTTTAAAACCCTTTCCAACCTTTAAAAATGTAAAACTATAAAAAAAACTTTAACCTTTGAAACCATAAAAAACCTTTAACTTTAAAACTATAACCATAAAAAACCATAGCCTTTAAAACCATATCAGACCTTTACAACCTTTAAAACCATAACCTATAAAAAAAAAAAGCTTTAAACCATAAAACCATAAAGACCCTTTAAAACTTAAAGCTTTAAAACCCTAAAACTCTTTCCAACCTTTAAAACCATAACCTATAAAAAAAAAAAAACTTTAAAACCATATAAAAGCTTTAAACCCATAAAAAAACAACTTCTAAAACCATAAAATAAAAAAATAAAAACTTTACAACCTTTTAAACCATAACAAAAAAAACCTTTACAACTTTTTAAACCCTAACCTATAAAAAACATAACCTTTTAAACCTTTAAAACCATAAAAAAGCTTTAAAACCATAAAAAACGTTACAAACCCTTACCATTGAAACCTTTTAAACTGTAAAAAACCTTTACAACATTTAAAAGCATTCTCAACATAGCAAACATTGTATGCATGGTGAGCATTTGAAAGAATGTAAAAGCATAGCCAACATTTAACATCTTTTAAAAGCATAGAGAGCATTTAAAAGCATAATGACCATTTTAAAGCTAATAAAAACATAGCAAGCTTTTTAATTTGTGCTTTTTAAAAGTGTAATGACAATTTAAAAGCATAGCAAACATTGGAAAAGCTTTGAAAGACACTGCAAACTTTTGAAAGCATAGCTAACACTTAGAAGCATAATGACCATTTAAAAGCATAACGAGCATTTTGAAAACCGCATTGGAAAGCGTAGCAAACAATGGAAAGCATAGCAAACATTGGAAAGCATGTAAAACCATTGTGAGCGTTTAAAAACAAAGCAAAAATGTAAAAAGCAAACATTTAAATGCATAGGGAGCATTTAAAACCATAGATCATTTAAAAGCTTTTGCATGCATTTCAACAAACTTTAGAAATAAAGTGACAGATTGGAAAAGCTGTAGGAGTGCCTCAGGCTGACAAAAGCAGCTGAATTACCAAGACTGATGGTTGTGTGATTCTCATCAAAACTTTAATTTATGACAACATTCCTACACAGATGTGTAATGAGAATCTCTTTAAAGCTGCAGAGGTGCAAATATATATTTCAGATCGTTCAAAAGGTAACATCATTTTCTTTTATTGCACCTGTGCTTGCTCACTTAGAAAAAGCTTTCTTGGTGAATACCTTGTACAGCTAACTTCTCAGAAGGGGTATGTATACATGTTGAGCCCTTATTTTACGCTTTTAAACCACCATAGACCTTTAAACCATCATAAACCCTTTAAACCATCATAAACCCTTTAAACCATATAAACCCTTTAAACCATATAAAACCTTTAAACCATATAAAACCTTTAAACCATATAAAACCTTTTAAACCACCATAAGGTGCAAATATATATTTCAGATGGTTCAAAAGGTAACATCTTTTTCTTTTATTGCACCTGTGCTTGCTCACTTAGCTGTACAAGGTATTTACCAAGAAAGCTTTTTCTAACTTCTCAGAAGGGGTATGTATACATGTTGAGCACTTTTTTTACGCTTTTAAACCATCATAAACCTTTTAAACCATCATAAACCCTTTTAAACCATCATAAGGTGCAAATATATATTTCAGATCGTTCAAAAGGTAACGTCTTTTTCTTTTATTGCACCTGTGCTTGCTCACTTAGAAAAAGCTTTCTTGGCAAATACCTTGTACAGCTAACTTCTCAGAAGGGGTATGTATACATGTTGAGCACTTTTTTACGCTTTTAAACCATCATAAACCCTTTTAAACCATCATAAACCTTTTACACCTCCATTAAACCTTTTACACCTCCATTAAACTTTTTCAACACCATAAACCTTCAACACCATAAACCTGTAACACCTTAAAACCATAAAACAACTTTAAATCATAGCGAACATTTGAAAACAGCATTGGAAAGCGTAGCAAACATTGGAAAGCATAAAGAGCATTAAAAGCGTTTACCTGCATTTGAACACTTTAAACACCAAGAGAGAGATTAAAATCGCCCCTCACCTTTGCTGCTTCAGAGTCTCAAGGAGTAACTGAGCCAATTCATCATGCATATATACCTCCCTGTCCTCTCTGTGATTGGATGGTGTTGCTGCAAAGGACTTCTGATTTTCTCCACACAGGTGTTGAAAATCAGG
>NC_051433.1:2547-25987 GCF_001649575.2 Kryptolebias marmoratus
AAAGCATAATGACCATTTTAAAGCTAATAAAAACATAGCAAGCTTTTTAATTTGTGCTTTTTAAAAGTGTAATGACAATTTAAAAGCATAGCAAACATTGGAAAAGCTTTGAAAGACACTGCAAACTTTTGAAAGCATAGCTAACACTTAGAAGCATAATGACCATTTAAAAGCATAACGAGCATTTTGAAAACCGCATTGGAAAGCGTAGCAAACAATGGAAAGCATAGCAAACATTGGAAAGCATGTAAAACCATTGTGAGCGTTTAAAAACAAAGCAAAAATGTAAAAAGCAAACATTTAAATGCATAGGGAGCATTTAAAACCATAGATCATTTAAAAGCTTTTGCATGCATTTCAACAAACTTTAGAAATAAAGTGACAGATTGGAAAAGCTGTAGGAGTGCCTCAGGCTGACAAAAGCAGCTGAATTACCAAGACTGATGGTTGTGTGATTCTCATCAAAACTTTAATTTATGACAACATTCCTACACAGATGTGTAATGAGAATCTCTTTAAAGCTGCAGAGGTGCAAAGACATATCTCAGATCGTTCAAAAGGTAACATCTTTTTCTTTTAATGCACCTGTGCTTGCTCACTTAGCTGTACAAGGTATTTACAGAGAAAGCTTTTTCCAACTCCTCAGAAGGGGTATATGTATATGTTGGGCACTCAGTGGTTGCTTTTCTTTATGTTTCATGATTTTCTTTTACATTATGTCTAATTCAGCTGGTTTAAATTATGCAGGACCCACCACATGAAGCAGCGTAATATTACACTTCTTCAAGTATAGCTGTTAGAGCCTAAACATTTATCTCAAGTCATTGCTATTCTCCTAAAAGTTTCCTGTCTCTTATATTTTTATTTAGCCATGGCTGTACAGGCCTCACATAGACCTTAACTATTTTTTTCTATTTCCATGAATTCTCTCTAATTTTAATATATTATAAAAAAGTATAATAGCAATGAAAAAAGGTTAAAATGCAGAATAATATTGCAGTTTACTGTTTACCGTTTTTCAATAATAAAAACATACTATCGAAAAAAACAAGTCTGTCTAAAACTTACTGCTGTTGATTATAATATTCTGAAATTATTGGATTATTTTGAATCATGTGATTTCTTATGTTAATATATTTTCTGTGTTTGTTTTTATTTATAACAACTAACTTGTGTAAATGATGCATAATATAATGTGACAGAATTAAAGTTTCTTTATTAGAAAAGTTCTTGTGAATGAAGTTTGATCCCAGCTGGTTAATTTTGATGGTTTCTAATAAAACAATCATTTCTGGCTGATACACGCACCGACCTGTTGTGAATGCAGACTCGTTCGACTCACTCTCTACAAGTCTGCTCAGCAAAGAGTTAAATCTGACTCTGGTTTGTTACCAGAATATTATTTTCTAAAATGTTACCAGGAGATTATTTTGTTAAATGCCTCCCTGTTTAATTTATTTGGGGAGTTGAAATTAATTGATAGCTGCAAATTTAGACATATCAGTAATGTTTTTGTAAAATTCCCCAACAGAATTTTAGGAACCAGAGCTCAGGATGGGGCTGATTGGAAAAACTGGAGTTGGGAAGAGTGTAACAGGAAACACCATCCTTAGGAAAAAAGTTTTTGAGTCTCAGCTGTCTTCTTCTTCTATAACATCAGAGTGTAAGAAAGAAAGGGCAGAGTTTGAAGGTCAAACTCTGACTGTAGTCGATACTCCAGGTCTGTTTGACACCAACCACAGTGAAGAGAAGGTGAGACAGGAGATGGGTTGATGCATCTCTTTTGCGTCTCCTGGTCCTCGTGTTCCTGGTTGTAATACAGTTGGGCAGATTCACAGAAGAACAAAAACCCATAAAACTTATTAAAACAATTTTTGGAGACAAAGCAGGACCCCACACCATGACTTTGTTCACCATGGAGACAATCTAGAAGAAAAAGAAACAAAAATTTAATTTATGGGAATCCAGCTCTAAAAAGATTTGTCCATGAATGTCTGGGAGGACATCATGTCTTCAACAACAAAGACAAAGACCAATCTCAGGTCAAAGAGCTGTTGGAAAAAAATCACTATAAATTAAACACAATAAATTAAACAAACCTATATATTTAGAGACAATGCCTATAGTGACATAAATTATTAATATCTTATATAAGAAAAACGTATTACTTTACAGTTTTAACATAACTTTTCACATCGGGAGTCCTCCCTGAGCTTTACACATTCAAACACTAACTAATCTTAACTAACCATAACAAATACTGGTTCTTGAGACACAATGACCACAACATGTAACTCATGCACCGACCCCCCTGTACCAATTCTGTCAAACTACAAGCTCAATTCCTGCCTTACACCAAAATTGCAGTTTTAAAACACTCTTTTCAAAACACTACACAATTTTCTGCATTTGGCACAATTTTCATGAAGGAACTCCTTGTTTTCAGAAGGAACTCTCTGTCATTCTAAGTTACCTGCCCTGCTGTGCACACTGACTCATGGGCAAACACCTGTCACACCGTTTTACAACCAGCAACCAGAGCTTCAGGCAGCAGGTGATGCTTCTCATGGCTGGATCTTTCCCCACTGCTTGGTCAGGGGAAACATTGGTTGTGATGTGGTCAGAAGAGTTTTTACTGTAACTGTAAACAGGAAATCCTTCTGTTTGTCTGTAGGTGCAGCTTTGTGTTGGCTGGGAGGTACAGTTCACCGTTTTTGGGACAAATCAAATATATTTGTGTTCTGAGTATAAAAACAACATTTTACAGTCTATAGTCAGTGTGACTGAACAGAAAAAGTCGTTCTGATGAACAGAGAAGTAGTGTTTTCCATCGAGCACATCAGAGTTCAGCTGGTTCTGATGTTTATTCATATGATGCTGAAAACAAAATACAGTTTTAAGAAGAGATAACACTGTTTTAAATGTAAAGTTTAGTTTTGCAGAATTAAAGTGTGTGTTTTTTTGATTTGTTTTATAGAGTTCTGAGAGTATGAGGAATGCTTTCAGAAAATGTGTAAATAATCGAGAAAAACTAACTTACACAAGCTTTGGATGAAAACAAACATAAAACTTTAAATTACTAATCAGCTGATGGGACATGTCAAGTGAAAATTTTATTTCCAGAAGATAAACTGACTTCAGAAGAGTTTGGAGTTTTAATTATTTTTATTTTTAAACAAATGACAGAAGTTTCAGACTGAAGAGTATTTTGTTTTAAAACACAAACTAAAACTTTATTTAAACTGTGTTGCCGAACAAAGATGTGGGTCCCCCATCTGGTCCAGCATTGCCTCATTTCTTCTTTTTGAACCTGAACAACACATCAGAACCTCAGACATTTTGAACTCAGGTGAAGAACAAAAAACAGCACAGGTGAGACTCACCTGGAACCACCTGAGGACCTCCTGTCCAATCCAAGACGCTTCCTGTCTGCAAAGGACGGCCTAAAGACAGACAGGTGAGAGGTAGATGGATGATATGCAAACAGGTGAGACATAATCAGGTGAGAGACAGATAGGTAAACAGTCTCACCCAGCTCTGTAGCGTTTCAGAGACTTCCTGCTTGTGTTGGTGAGTTCCTCATCAAACACGGACTTCCTGCCGCCACCTGCTGCTTTCTTATTGGCCGCTGCACAAAAACATTTTGTTTAAACTAACATAATTCATAACTTCTAACTATAACCAATAATGCCTAACCATAAGCCCCAGCTATAAACTATAACCCCTGCTGGTTTTTGATTGGCTGCTGCACACAAACACCTTATTTAAAGTCACATTTAATTTGTTTTACTAAAAAAAAAATTAAATTAAAATTAGTGTCTGACATTTCAGCACCATTTCGTCTTCAGGCTACGTTTCGTTGTATTCAGTGTGTATTTTGATGTATGTCTTAGTATTTTTTGTCCATATTCTGTGTATCATCTGCATATCAGACCTTTCATTGGTGTCTCGTCTTCAGGCATCGCTCTTGCTCGTTTTACTCGTCTCTCCCTTTTAGCGGCTCGCTCTGCAAACATTTGTGCCTTCAGGATCTCAAACTGCGCGCGCTCCTCAGACTGTTACATCATACATGAAAACACAAAGTGAGCTGCCGTCAGGTTTGTCTGTGACAGAAGCTGATCAGAATGACTGCTCAGACTGATTTTACCGTCAGCTCTTTTTTCTTTCTGCCATCTTTCAGGAACTTTTCTCTCTTTTTCTTCCCTCTGAGAGCGAGATCGAAGTCCTGCAGGGCCTTCGACACTGTGAAACACAGTACAGTATACTACAGAGTACTACAGACAACCGGGAGACAGCACAAGACTACGGCAGGACTGTGGACAGGACAGGAAAGCATTACAGAATATTCTGAGAGGGAGATGAAACTCCAGCAGTACCTTTGACAGTACAGAGTAGTACAAATAGTACTACAGATATTAGGGGTGTGTATTTGTACTCACTGCGGCTTTGTTTTCGTTCCTGCTGCGTCTGAAACCAAACTCTCTGTAACTGACAGGAGGCGGAGCCATCCAGACGCTTCTGAGCCACACTGAGCTGCGCATACACACACACACACACACACACACAGGTTCAGTCAGGGTTTAGTGCTCAAAGCGCAAGAAACAGAATAGGTGAATATTCCGAAGTAAAGGTATAGCACTCCTTGGAGGAATGCATATCAAACGCTGAATTTCAGACTCAGATCACGTTATGTTGAGAAATAACAGAGTCAAGGCCCTGGATCACTGAGCTGCGACTGTTGGGAGACTAGCTGATAAAAATCTCTCAAAACTGGGCGAAAATATGTGAATCCTTCAGGTCTTGTTGGTCATTTGATCGCAGACTCTCAGAGTTCAGTAGACTGCAGGTCTGTGTTTGTTTTGAAAAGCCAATCTTTTAAAATCTTGATGTATTTTTGTGTGCATGGCTTGTAAAACTGCATTCTTGGCCGAACATATTAGCAGCATAAATCTGTACATCATTATGGCTTGTTTTTTGTGACATTCTCGAGCACAGACAGAAACAAATGTCTATGTAGTTTTTTTCCCTATTAGAACCAGTGATACAAGTCCTGCATCTGGTGCCAGTAAAAAAAAAACTTTACGACACACGACATTCCTCCTGACTACTCAGATATCTTCTATCTGCACTGTACCAATGTGTGCCAGCAGCAACTCTTTAAAAAAATGTGCAACTGTAACATTTATTTGTGATATTTTGTTGTTTGTTTCATCACATTATGCTGAAAACAATTTTAACAGATAGAAATAAAGCCTGTACGCTGAAAACAAGTTACAGTAAGGGCTGTACAGGTTTTTTGAGGGGGTCCTCATGCATGTCCTGTACCAGTCTAACATACTTCTCTGCCACTCCAGATTTCTGGAGTACAGTTTAGAAATAAAGATGGGTTGATTTGGACCAGTTTTTACTAATTCAATTTAGTTTATTTATTTAGCGCCAATTCACAGTAAAAAGTCGCCTCAGGGATCTGACTAAAACATTCACATAAAATGCCAATTAGTAAACATTATCTATCTAAGGAGGTCAGCAGATTCCATTGAACCTTTACTTTATCACAACCCCCCATACTGAGCAGCACACTGATCCTGCTTGTGTGCGGTCTGGCTGGTGCGTACAGGTTCATGTGTGCAGGAGTGGACATGTACAGGTGTACCTTGGCCTCAGATGCAGCCAGCTCTCTTTCTTCTCGCTCCAGCTTCATCACAGCTTCAACATCTTTCTCTAGTTTAGAGATGAGATCTCTAAACTTCAGGATGACCTCTGGATGCAACACAAACAGTTCAGTCACAGCCCAGCTGTAGAACAGGTGCTGTATTCTGTAACTTCTTGGACAGCAGTTATGCGCACCTGGTGGTAGGACACGAGCCTTCACACTGCTCTTTGCTGACTTCACCACCTCCTTGAGCATCTTCCTCTCAGACTCTCCAACTAAAGACACAGAACGTCCTGAACGGCCAGCTCTTGCTGTCCTACCCACACGATGGACGTAGTGTTTGATTGTCGAAGGCATGGTAAAGTTTATCACCTGAAACACAGGTAGAAACAGGTTCAAGTCAGACTGAGTGCTTTCATAAGAAAAACTTCATGTTAACAGAGTTGCCTAAAAATTGCACCAATGTCTTCATGACAACAACTGGGGAAAAAAAGGCAACAAATGACTTTTTCCTGGTCCATCATGGTCAATGATACCAATCAGTTCATGGTAGCACTTAGTCAACAGTACTCTGTGGTCAATGGTACCACAGGATCAACGGTGCCAGTCAGTTAATGATACCACGTGGTTGATAGTACAGGGTTTCCTACTGAACTTAACTTTTTTGATCAGTTGAGCTCTATCATCTACAGTTTAAACTGAACCACATCTTATAAAGTCTGTCCACTTTGACTTCCAAAAAACTCAAAAGTTTATGCGTTTCCTGTGTGGTTCAGCAGGGACAGCATAAACTCTAATAAAAATGAAGAAACAGTCATGCTACACTATGTAATGGGAAATAAAATATCTTCAATTCTATTCTCTGCTACATGCGAGTAAAGACTAATACATGTAACCTGCTTGTGAACTATGGAAAAACAAAGAGCCTTCATGTCACTGTGATTTAGTTTAAAATGCTAGAATACCTTTCATCTTATCTTCATAGGGCTCCGGGGTGCAGGGGCCAGGAAGTCTGTTGTTACCTCATGTTTTATTACCTCCTCTTGATCAATTTATCTTAACCCTTCTGTTCCCCTCGTGACCCCTCCTGACTGTGTGGAAAGTTACCAAATGTACAAGCAGGTATAAAGGAAGAGCAACCTGTTGTGTGGGCAGATTTCTCTCAACTAATAGGTGGCAATAATATTTACATAAACAACATCAAAATACAAACACAGTCAAAGAATGGTGCTGGTGTTTGTGGTGAGGCGTATTACATTTCCTGATAGCTAGATGAACTGTTCCATCGAATATCTGGATTTATCTTGACTGACACTTTTTCATGTTTTAGTACACAAGCACTTTTTATACAGTTGTTTTCTACTATTACATTGTGCTTAAAACACTTTAAGGTTTTGCAACACTTTTTGATTTTATTGTTGTTTGGTCTCTGCTAGCTTTAGCTTTAGCTTAGCATGGCTTATGGTTCTCTCATGGCTTCTCCAGTTCTCACTTGCACTGTGTGTCAGCTGTTTAGTTATTCCTCTGCCTTCTTTAGTGATAATGGTGCACATAACAAAGCCTTATTGTAGCGTTGGCAGCAAAGTTGTCTGAATTGGAAGCTCAGCTCTGCACCGCTAAAAAACCTTTAACTAGCCAGCCCAGATCCTCCAAGAGTAGCTCCCGTTAGTTGTCTTCCAGCAGACCTGAGCTGCTGGGATCCCAGGCTGGCAGGACAGTAAACAGCAGAAAAACTGGCTGAGACAGAACCCTATCATATCATGACTTCTTCCACGGTCACTGCAAATAAATGGTAATCTATATTTACTTTTCATAAAAGATTCACCAAAAACTGAATTTTTAAAAATCTTCACTTTGAAAATATTAATAAAAATCTCCAAAAATTATGTTAGTGTGTGACAGAGAAGTAAAAAAAAAAAAACATATCTCAGTTAGCGTGGATAGGCCCTAAAAGATCGCCTCTACCAGCCCTTCAGGATCTTTACATTTCACACAGTTTCAAAGTGAAAGACCCCACTCACCCGGCACACAAACTGTTTTCCCTACTACCATCAGGGAAGCGCTACCGCAGCTGTGTGTCGCACAAGCAGATTGGGAAACAGTTTTTTCCCACAAGCTATAAGATTAATCAACTCATTGAAGAAAACTAAATGAACATTTCAAGGACTTTGGAGAACATTCCATAAACATTTATTCACTGCACTTGCATACAGTATCTGTATTACTGTACACTACTTGTATGATTGTATTTTTTTACTGTACAGGGTGGTGGTGGTGGGGGGGGTTATTGTCAATATTTTTACGTTTTATGGTTTTATGTTTTGTATGTTTTTTAATAGCACATTGGAGACTGGTGAAATGCAATTTCAAACTTCTGTGTTAACTTTGTTAGATAAATTTTTGACAATACTTGACTTGACTAAAAGTTCCAGATTCTTCAACAGAACTCTCACTGTTTTCACTCCATTGATGTCCAGACCTCGGGCTGCCACGTCTGTTGCCACCAAAATATCGACCTGTTCATCTTTAAACCGCCTGCACAACACAAGAGAACAAAGAAAAATCAGGAGACTGTGGAGAACAAAAACAGGAGCGGAATAACCCTTGCACCAGGACATTTTTCATTTACCTGAGGTTCTCCAGTCTCTGGTTTTGGCTCAGTTCGCCATGAAGTTCTCCGACCTTCAGACCCATCAGTCCCAGCAGAATGTGCAGTCTATGTGCCTGCTTCCGCGTCTGAGTGAATAACATCACATGATCCTGGAAGGTCCGAGTCAGCAGAGCTGAGAAGACACAACACTTAGTATAAGAAGAACCTGTCCTGGTTCTGGACCACATGTTGATCAGTTCCTACCTGCCACCACAGCCTCCCGGTCTCCTTCTCTGTGCGGTCGGATACGAACAAATTCCTGCCGCAGGAAGGGAGCCACATCTGTATTGCTGTTCACAAAGATCCTGATTGGCTGCTTCAATGACACAGCTGCCAGATCTTTCACCTGCAAACACAGGTCACATGACCCACTGACATACCTGCAAACACAGGTCACATGACCCAATGATACACCTGCAAACACAGGTCACATGACCAAGGCGCGTACCTCCTCTGACATGGTGGCAGAGAACAGCATGGTCTGTCTGTTGTAAGAACACAACCTGATGATCTCTTTCATCTGTTCTTCAAAGTACTCGTCCAGCATCCTGACAGAAGCAGAACCAGACCAGTGAGTGCTTGAACTCTGATGCCTTGTTTCTCTGGAGGTGCAACTTCTCACCTGTCGGCCTCATCCAGGATCAGGATTTCGATATGGCTCAGCTCAAAGCTAGGAGTGTTGTGAAGGTGATCAATCAGACGACCGGGGGTAGCTATCAGAACATCTGGTCCTGCCCTCAGCGCTGCCTCCTGAGATTTCAGGTCCAAACCACCTGGAGACAACAAAATAGGTCAGGTGAGGAGTGGACCAAAAGCAGAAACCAGAAAAAACTTAGTTCAGTTTGAACGGTCGTCGAACATCCAGAAAGAGGTTGTACCAACAGCCAGGCAGGTAGTGATGGAGGTGAACTGGGCCAGCTGACGGGCCACCGAGTAAACCTGAATCCCCAGCTCTCTAGTAGGAACCAGCACCAACACCCGGGTCACCTGGGCTGTCCTGGGTTTATAAACCAAACGCTCCAACACAGGTAACATGAAGGCTGCAGTCTTCCCTGGAGAGAGCAAATCATCTGGTTAAATTAACTGGTCACAGTTCGTTACATGCTTTAACATTAACCCTAAGCCTGTTAGTTAATATCTTTATTAGTAAAATGTAACATCTATTCCAGGTTTATTTACTTGTCCCAACAAAATGCTTATATTTCTGTCTATTTAGGACAGGCCAGGGCTGCTCGCTGTGGACTCACTCCCATCTTTCCCTCCATTCTTCTTCAGACCTGGAGCATAAGCTTCCTAACTCAGTCGTGCTCTTTTAAACTGATTAAAACTCCTTTAATTATAACCTTATTTAAATTAACTGGTCCCAGTATGCCGCTGGTACCTGTTCCAGTAGCCGCACAGGCACACAGATCTCTGCCCAGCAGACCAACCGGAACGCAAGCCTTTTGGATGGGTGTTGGTTCTTTAAAGCCCAAAGCTGTGATGGCCTGCAGGAAGAAAACAGGAAGTCATAAAAAAATTAAAAATCCATAAACGGTGAGAACCAACCACCTGGTGAACATGACCAAGAGGGAGCGTGGATCCAGTAGGCAACCTGCTGAGAGCAGGACGCATTTCTACACAGTTTGCTTAGAGAGTGAGAGGGGAGAGAGAGGGGAGACAGAGAGGAGAGGAAGAGGGGAGACTGAGCGGGGAGACTGGGAGGGGAGAGAGAGAGGGGAGACTGAGAGGGGAGAGTGAGAGAGGAGACTGGGAGGGGAGAGAGAGAGGGGAGACAGAGGGGAGACTGAGAGGGGAGACTGGGAGGGGAGACAGAGAGGGGAGACAGAGAGGGGAGACTGAGAGGGGAGACTGAGAGGGGAGAGTGGGAGGGGAGAGAGAGAGGGGAGACTGAGAGGGGAGAGTGAGAGAGGAGACTGGGAGGGGAGAGAGAGAGGGGAGACAGAGGGGAGACTGAGAGGGGAGACTGGGAGGGGAGACTGGGAGGGGAGACAGAGAGGGGAGACTGAGAGGGGAGACTGAGAGGGGAGAGAGAGAGGGGAGACTGAGAGGGGAGACTGAGAGGGGAGACTGAGAGGGGAGAGTGGGAGGGGAGAGAGAGAGGGGAGACTGAGAGGGGAGAGTGAGAGAGGAGACTGGGAGGGGAGAGAGAGAGGGGAGACAGAGGGGAGACTGAGAGGGGAGACTGGGAGGGGAGACTGGGAGGGGAGACAGAGAGGGGAGACTGAGAGGGGAGACTGAGAGGGGAGAGAGAGAGGGGAGACTGAGAGGGGAGACTGAGAGGGGAGACTGAGAGGGGAGAGTGGGAGGGGAGAGAGAGAGGGGAGACTGAGAGGGGAGAGTGAGAGAGGAGACTGGGAGGGGAGAGAGAGAGGGGAGACAGAGGGGAGACTGAGAGGGGAGACTGGGAGGGGAGACAGAGAGGGGAGACTGAGAGGGGAGAGAGAGAGGGGAGACTGTGAGGGGAGACTGAGAGGGGAGACTGAGAGGGGAGACAGAGAGGGGAGACTGAGAGGGGAGACTGAGAGGGGAGACTGAGAGGGGAGACTGAGAGGGGAGACTGAGAGAGGAGACTGAGAGGGGAGACTGAGAGGGGAGACAGAGAGAGGAGACAGAGAGGGGAGACTGAGAGGGGAGAGTAAGAGGGGAGACAGAGAGGGGAGACTGGGAGGGGAGACAGAGAGGGGAGACAGAGAGGGGAGACAGAGAGGGGAGACTGAGAGAGGGGAGACTGGGAGGGGAGAGAGAGAGGGGAGACTGAGAGGGGAAACAGAGAGGAGACTTAGAGGGGAAACTGAGAGAGGAGACTGAGAGGGGAGACAGAGAGGGGAGAGAGAGAGGGTAGACTGTGGGCGGAGCCAACAAGGAATAGAAATAATTAGAGAGGTTTGTGGTGAAGATAAGTCTGTGAGTGGATTCTACTTGAAATTAGAAGAGGTCGTCTAGAAAAAGGAGGAGCTAGAGAAAGGATTGTTTAAGACAGAGATGAACATGTGGGCGGGGTCTGTTTGGAAAAAGAAAGAGCATGTTGGCAAAGCCAGTAGGAGCAGTCAGAGGGAGTTGGTACCAGCTGACCCATCAAATCAGAGCCTGGACTCTCAGTAGAGCTTCTTTCAGTTTTTTTTTTTTTTTATTTCAAGGTGTTTTACCTTCAGGATCGGTCTGGACAGGTTCATGTCTTCAAAGGTCAGCTTATCGTTGTACTGAGACGCATCTTCATTAAATGACTCTGGAACCTGGAGACAAACACAGCCGTTACCATGGTTACGCAGCAGATTAAAGGCTCTGACATACCCCATAAAGCGTCATGAAGTCGAATCGCATTTACAAAACGTTCTTTCTCGCACATATCTTTCTTTGTCCACAAGACACTCGGCTCAGACCTCCCAGGAAGCTCCTCCCTCTTCCTGCCAGGTTCTCAGCTCTCCTGTTCTTGTAAAGATGTTTGCTTCCCTTACTGTGACCAGATGTGTTTATTAAACTGACTGCTGTGTCTCTGTGGTCTTTTTAGGTGTACAGGTTTCTAAGTTTTGCTGGAACAGTTGTAAAGATGGCTGTATTTTCTAAGCCTCCAGCTGCTTCTCAGAGGAGCAGTAGAAGCAGAATAACTCCATTAAAGCTCACCGGCTTTAACCACGCCCACAACAACTTCTGACCAATCACACAACACTTGGAGCAAACCCTTGTGAGAAACAGTTGGGCATTGTGTCGAGAAGCTGCTCTGAGAACAAAAATAAGGCCGTTCTCATCTTATGACTAAGTGACTGAGAGCCGACTTCATGACTTCTCATGGAGGATGCAGAGGCCTTCCTTAATCTGTCAAATCTGCTGCTTCTCTTCATCACCTCCTCTTCCACCTTCCTCTTTTTCCTTCGACGTTCTTTCTCCCTCAGAGTGTCTAACAGGAAATAAACAAAAAAAAAGTTAGGCCAGAGTTTTTACTATTTTATTTTTATTTGCTTTAAAATAATAAAATGGGACTATTTTTATTTACTCTTGCAATTATTTAGTTGAAAGTGAAAATATATTGACCTTTTTCTGTATGAATGTGCGTGTGATTGAAAAGGTTTTTCTGAACTTCAATAAGTTTTTGAAGCAAATTTTTGATTTTTTGTTGAATTTAGTCACAAAAATGTTCTTTTGATAACGTCCTAATGCATGCTCAATAACCCAGGCAGAACAATCTAACACGATTGAGTCAGCTCCTCTGGACCAAAAGACTCCTTCAGTCTGGGGAAGTCTTTTGGATAAAAGATGAATCGTATCATCTAAGAAGTAATCATCCAGAGGAGCTGACTCAATCTCGTTAGATTCTTTTGATGATGTTCTTTGTACATCCTTTAAAGGTTAAAAACTGTGGAAAGATTCCCTCGGTAATTTCTGGAAGTTCTTTAAATATTTCCTGTGTTCAGATCAACTCATTCAGCACTACTTCACAACTAAAGTCCAAAAGCCCCTAAACGTCTTTATATGTTCGCTTTGGGATGAAGTGTTTTGATTCTGAAATATATCCTGAACGTCATTTCTTGAATGTTTGCTAAGCTGAATCACATCTTTCCACAAACAACTCAAATGAATAAACTCAGATCACAGCACCTGATTTGGTGAGAACTTCTTCATCACTTGAGCCAAACTCCTCCTCCTCCTCCTCCTCTTCTTCCTCCTCCTCGTCATTGTCAGCTCCACCTGCAACAGGCTTCATCTCCTCCTCCTCCTCCTCCATCTTTCCTGATAAACTTTCAGTTGCTGCACTTTGAGAGGACTTCTCCTGCAGATCAAAGAAAACTACAACTCAAACAGGAAGTGAACCCAAACAGGAAGTGAACCCAAAACAACAACTCACCTCAGCTTTCCTCTGCTTCCTTATCTTCTCTATTTTCTGGTCTAAAGTCGTGACAGTTTTCTGCAAACACAGAACAGAGGTGAAGACATGTCTGGAAAGGGTTCTGCTGCAGTAAGACTTTTCTCCTTCAGGTTCTGCTGGGTTCTACCTTCTTCTTGAGCTGCTGCATGACATCAGTCATTGGCCAGCTGTCATCCAGGTTCAGCCCATCTCGCTCGCCAAACTCAAAGTCACAGTTAAAGTCTCTTGTCCCGCGACTCCCAAACTTCTTCTTCCTGTTCAAGATGATCGGCTCCTCCTACACACGAGTAAACAACAACAAATAAACGACAACAGGAGTAAACAACAGCTACAAAAAACAACACTGTCACAGAAGACGAGGGAATGTTTTTCCTGATGGTTCAACTCTGAGTTCATCCTTTTACTTTGAGTTAACTTGCCGGTGAGCTGGTTTACTTCACAGAACCCGTTACCATGGTGATGGACTCTTTCTGAGACAGGAAGTTCATTCTCCTCTAAACTCAGTTAATCTTAGATTTACCTAAACTCAGAGTTAATCTTAGATTTACCTAAACTCAGAGTTAATCTTAGATTTACCTAAACTCAGAGTTAATCTTAGATTTACCTAAACTCAGGGTTAATCTTAGATCGAGCAGTTCGGCCTCTGGTACCGTGAATATCTAGTTTAAACAGAACGGAAACCTCTGACTTTCCGCAACAGAACTCAGGATCTGCTCACTAACTGAACCGAACCGAACCGAACCGAGGGATAAAGGTCCGAACCCGGACAATCAAAGTCTGTTTGTTTCCATTCAACTGGAAGTTTACAACTTGTTTGTTTGCAGAGGAGGTCCGGTCCGGATCGACTCACCTCCGGTTCGGACTCGGTGTCGGCTTCCTCCGGACTCTGGTCCTCGTCTCGGATGGTTCCGATCAGCCCGAACTGCTCAAACATAATTTACAGTGAGGCGGGTCCAGTTGTTTCCGAAGGATCATGAAAGCTTCTGAAGGGTTCTGAAGGGTCTCTCCACTCAGTCCTACACATACACGTGTAGACGATACCGGAAGTGACATCATCTGCTTCCGGTTCTCGTCCTAATCTTGTTGCTGTTCAGCGCCTCCTGCTGCTGCGGACAAGTCACTGTGTTTATAAAGCAGCCAGAGGGGGATCCATTTCAGAACCACACAGAAACTGGAGCGAAACAGAACCAGGATTCTGGGACCCATAGAGCTGCTTCTGTCTGTCGGATCTCAGTGTTTGTTCTTAGTCTAGAGTGCTGAGGGTTCTGGTTTTCTGATGTTCTGATCTGTGGGGGTGGAGGTCCTGTCAAACTGAAACAGACCAGCAGTTTTGAACCGGAGACCTGGTTTTTATTGTGTCTTAGACTCCACAGTTCAGTGAAACCAGCTGAGACCATTTGTGTTTTCACAGCTTTTAAACTCCAGAACCCAACCTTAGTTCTAATCAACAGTAGGATGACCCAACTCGAGCCAAATCACAGAACCAAATCACAGAGTCTCTACTGAGCTGCTTCACAGTGTGCTGTCTCACGGGTTAGACTGGTTTCATTTCTAAAACAAACAGACTTAGAGCTCATTCAAACTCTAGGGGTCCACAGCAGCAGGAACCCGTCCCAGTTCTGGTTCCTCTTTCTTTTTCAACATGGCTGCTCTCACCACTGTCTGTAAACCTTTTCTTTGACCTTTGACCTTTGCTGCCACCCTATTGTCACAAATCCCTCCTGAAACTTTTCTCCATCCACTCCATCCTGCCTGGACTCTCTTCTTCACCTCTTTACCTCACTCCCTGTTTTCCTGGACCCTAAGTACTTGGTTCTGGTTGTTTTTTCAACAATTTAAAAACCCTCTTCTACATTTAAAATTTTAGTTGTTTTTTTAAGGCAATTAGACGTCTTCCCTTCTTTGTTGAAAGCGTTTTTTTCAAACTGAAACTTAAAGAATTTCAAGCTTTTAGGCTATGTTCACACTGGACTGACCTCTTGGAAAGATTTTCTGATGTTTTTTGGGAAAAAGTTACATGTTTTCACAATAATCCTGTGCTTGTGAATCTGCTGCAGTTTCCATGCCAGGCCACTAGCTGGCGCTGACACCAGTCTCATGAGCATCAAAGCAGTTACATCTAAAATGATGAATACACTGATGTTTGTTTGGAACAACAGTGAGGTTAAATCACTGACTTTTCTATTAGCACTCTGCTGTCTGCCATTGTTATTGTTTCTGATTTACTCGTGCTGCAGCCGTCCGTACTGCACATGTGCAATTTCACATATTGCAGCTTAGAACCTGGGACCTGATCTCTGGACCTTAGACCTGAGCCCTTAGAACTAGACATGGGACCTGGGACCTGATCTCTGGACCTGAGACCTGAGACCTGAGCCCTTAGAACTAGACATGGGACCTGGGACCTGATCTTTGGACCTGAGACCTGAGCCCTAATATCGGGACCTGGGACCTGCGGCCAGCGACCTGAGCACTTTCGTTGTATTATTGTATTGTAACAGTGAAAATCTCATTTATTATCTTCAAAATCTTCCAAAAGAAAACTGATCAAAAACAAACAACAAACTATTTTTTTCAGGAAAGAAAACCACCAGCAGCTTTTATTGAACCTCCTTCTAACTGCAGGAACGTATTCACTCCATCCACCAATCAGACCAGACGAGGGGATGCTGGAACAGGGGGAGGAGTCCGTCCCATGGGATAAAAGTCTGCACAAAGGGTGAGCGGGTCAGACAGAACAGAGAGAAGAGCAGAAAGAACCAACCACAGACTGACGGGTCAGAACTCCTCCTTCAGCTGCTGATCAGTGAGTTCCTTCTTCAGACAAACAGTAAAAAAATCAGTTGCTGACAGAAGCCCTTAGAGAAAAACAAACAGATAAACAAACAAATAAACAGTGTGTCATCATGAGTAGGTAAGTTGAATGTTTTGGAGAACTTGTTGTTTATTTAGAGTTCAGTTTCCTTCAGGTTCTAGCTTCAGTTTCGGACCTCTGTGTTGGTATAGAGTCCAGATTTGGACCTCTGTGGACCTCTGTCCCAGCTGCCATCAGATTATTAACAAGCTCTTCCTGTGTAGCTATGGGCTGATCTCTTACCTTTCTTATCATCATCCTCACCCCATGAGGAAGATCTATCATGCAGCTCTTGACAGAGAGAGATTATTCATTTTTGAATAATAGCACCAGCTGTTGTCATCTTCTCACGAAGCTTCTTGCTGATGGTCTTGTAGTCCATTCCAGTCTTGTGCAGATCTACAGTTTAGTTGATGAAGTACTCGGACAGATCTTTTGTCTTGTCCATGGTGGTGGAAGGGTTGAAACAAACAAACAAAAAACTGAATCTGTGGACACAATGGCTTTATACCCATAAGCTGAGATGCAGAGGGTCTGTAATTGATTGATTGATTGATTGATTATTGTAATCTGTGTGCCAGATTACTCAGCCAAAATTTTGGCTGAGTTGTCAGGGATCAATCAAATACTTATTTTAATCAATAAAATGCAAATCGATTTGTAAGTTTTTCTGTAATGTTTTTTTCTTCTGGATTTTTAATTTGTTCTTTTTCTCTTTATTAAAATAAAACAATCATACAATTGGAGACTGTTCTTTTCTGTAAGTTAAGAAGCAGCAGATCAAATTAATTTTTCCTGTACTGTAAGAGGCTACTTTAATGTCAGAGTTTGACTTGTTTTTATTGATTTAGTTTTATTCTATAGTTGATTCCTAAGTTAAATAAAAACCGTAAAAACTGATTAACAAGAGGTCACTTCAGTCTTTAAATGTTTAAATTTGATCTGAATGAAACTTGAGCTTAAAGATAAAGATGTTAAGTAAAAATCAGTGGAAACCATCTGTCTGATGAGAACGTGAAGGGATTTAAGGCTCCACTGACCTTCCTGAAGTTTTAATGAAAGATTTGCTGGCGGCGGTTAAACACATGTGGTGACAGCAGCTGGATTCTGATTGGCTCTTTGAGCAAACACTGATTACAAGCTGAGTTTGTGTGTCTATATTTGTAAAGGCTTTCCACGTTTTAAAGGTTTTTTGAAGCTTCAGAGCTGTTGAGTTAAGGACAGCTGTGCTTTTAACTTAGCAGTTAAAGTATTCCAAGCATTTTGTCTTCAAGGTGGTGGTGAGTACTTTAGACCCTGAGCTGTGACTCACAGGTCTTCTGCATTTCTGGGTATTTTAAAGTCATTTCTGTTTGTTTCTGTTTGATCATTGATGGAAACATTTTAAACATCCCACTCAGAGCTCTGAGCACTACTGTGGTCTGATCAGATGGACTGTAGTCCTGGAGTTCACCGACTGATTGTCCTGCTGTGTGAACAGGAAGCTGCAGCTGAAAACATCTCTCACACTGTGGCATCCATTTTAAAAAGCTGTCTGACCTGCAGTAACCCTTCTTTCACCCCCAACCCCCCACCCCCCATTGCATGCCAGCAACACCATGACCCGGTTTCTGTTTTTCTGTTCCGAACACAGACTGCAGCTCCGACCATTTCCTTCTGATTATGTCTTCATTCTTTTCAACATTTTAAACTTCAGGTAAACTCCTTGGTGTAAAACTGAAAAAATGTTTTTTCTTGGAAATTTATTTAATCTCTTCAAGATTTCAAACGATTCAAGCCTGATTTTATATTCACTTCAAAATTCTAATGTTCTTATATTCTGTTGTTAAAAGTTAAAAACCTAAAGGCCATAATGAACAAGTTTAACTTGAATTGGTCCAAGTCTCAAACTGGGATCTCATGAAAAGGGTTTCATCTTATTAAAAGTCAACAGAGGAACAAACTGTCTGAAAGTTTCTGCCCTGCAGCTCAGACAAATTAAATGCAACAGGACTGAGGAGAACAATTAAAGAACCATCAGACCCCTGAATGAACTGAATTTAAAAGGCTGTTAAGATTTGTTTATTTAAAACAGTAAAAATGGTTCTTAGCCATTGGATTCCAATTGAATAGTGCTAAGTACAGTGTGCATTGAGAATGTTTTCCTGCAGTAACCCTAGACCCCTTTTGTGTGAATACATTTGTTTATGTGGTCACAGTTTGTCCAGAGCTAAGCTGTAGTCCATCTTACTAAACTAATGTGACCTCACACAAACAGCAAAGCTATTATAGTAATGTTTCGGGGTGAAAATCAAACAAACAAATAAAGAATAACACCCACTCAGCTGCAGGCTGAGTAAAGATAATTAATCAATCATCCTTGAGAATATTCTGAAGATACAGCCTTTACTTTATTACAGAAGCAGAGCTGTAGGTCAGGCCTGCTAGATCAGCTACGGAGACAAATTAAGCCGTCCCACAACTCAGCAAACCAAGTTCTTCATTTGAGGCACTAAACACTGAATGCATACAAGAGAGTTGAGAGAGGCAAGTTACACATGAAAAGGGGAGAGTAAAATACATTTTTAAAATGCTGCTCTCTAAACAAGAAAAGCAGAGAGGGAAAACAAAGCATTTAATCTGGAATGGACAGACTCCTTTCTGTTCATACTCCCCAGGGGGAGCACTGAACCAGTGTATCATATATATATATATATATATATATATATATATATATATATATATATATATATATTCAGAAACTGTTACACTAATTAAAAGTGGCAATGTGAAACACCATTATGAGACACAAAGGTTTTAATTAAATGTACCGACTGAAATCTGAAGTCAGATCACAAACATTTAGTAGCCTCAGAGCCCAATATAACCAGTCCACCAGGATCACTGCTCAACAGTTGTTCTGAGTGTTCCCTTAGTGCTGCTTGGATTTTGGGTCAACGTAAAAAACCTTTTCTGATGGAAAGGTTGTCAAAGAATGCTAACCCAGCTAGATGAAGGCATGAATAAGGCACCATTTGCAGGCCTAGCTGTGGATGAGTCCTCTGACATTTGTGACAATGTTCAACAGTTAATGTATGTCAGGTTTTTCAATAGAGACCAGAAAACATTCTGTGAAGACCTGTTAGATATCATTCCCCTTCAGATAAGTAAAAGAAGCCCTGCTATGATTTGGAGAGAGAAAGGAGTTGTAGCAAGACTAAAAGATAATCCTTAGCTCATAGCTTACCATTGCATCATTCACCAATCTGTCCTCTGTGCCTCCTTGTCCATTAGAAGTCAGAAGACAACACAATTTTCAGAAAATGAGAAACAGACGGACAAAGTGGCCTTTTAGGTTACATCTGAATGAACTAAATTTGAGGCTTCAGGGAAAGGACAGATCAGTTTGTCTCAAAGGAAGTCACACAGGTCCTGAAATGTTTGGTTCCACACACAACTGTAAGGCAGCTTTCTCCACAATAAACATCATCAAAACTAAATATCTTTCCAGGCTCACCAACAAGCACCTGCACGTGTATGAGAATGCCTCCGACTCCATCCAAGCCCAGATTTAAAATCATGGCAGGACAAGCAAGAGTTCAATTTTCTCACAGAGAAAAGAAAAACAAAATCCCAGCAGAGTTGAATAAAAGAGGAGAAAATTGTTCAAATCTGTTAGGATTTATTATTGCCAGGATTCAGACTTTTTCTAATGGAGCAGTTTGGCGACAGACACAGGAGACCAACGTAACGGAAGTGACTTTATTTACAGTGAGGGAAATGTGCGAGGATGAACAGGAACCAGGACTTTGTGAGTCTGAGAGTCTTTTCAGGAAAAGAGCAGGTAAGGTAGAACGAGGTAATTTTCCAGGAGAGTGTGCTTACAGAGGAAGGCGTGATCCACAGCACGCAGGTGAGACGATGAGGTAAGTATAGTTTTCAGCGAAGATTTGGTGGTATTTCCAGTTGGTAACAGGTGAGTCTCTTCTTTCCAGGTGGCAGCGGTAACGTTGGCAGACAGGCACAGGTAAACAGGTGAGTACTTAGCTTCGTGGCGAGTTCCGTATGCAGACCAGATTGGTTCCAGAAACAGGCAGGTAATCCTAGGCAGGTGTAGAGCAGAAACAAACACGAGGTTCTCAAAAAGGTTTCACAAATGTCAGCGATTAACACGAAGGCTTGGCACATTACCACTTGGTAAAAACAATGCTCCAGCACTGGTCTGGTTCCCACCACGGCCTTAAGTACCCACGATCGCCTGACGAGCATGATCCGCTGCAGGTGTGGAAGGAGTGGCGAAGAGCTGCCAATCAACCGTCAAAGACGGCCCACCAGGAAGTACACACACAAACTCCAAAACACCACAATTATCTGTATCACTAGTTGGCACAGTTGAGTTAAAATGTGAAACAGAAGGTGAAATTTGAGCTTTCATTCCCTTCATTTTTCTCAAGTTCAGCACTTTATTTGAACATGCCCACTTTTCACATTTTATTTATTTTCTTTTACTTTTAAAGGCAGTCCTGCTTTTCAAGCAGTAAATGAGGGGATTATACATATCAGCAGTTATACGTATGTGTTAGTTATTTATTACGTGACAATAAGTATTTTCAAAAAGTAAATTATATTTATTTGATTTGATAGTTAGGTATTGATTACATGCAGATGCTGACATGACTGCTGGGCTACTTAAATACTGACTATATCACACTAAATAGTTGATGATCTTTTGGACCTTTGCCTCAAGAGATTTTCTCTAACTGGACCTCCTTAGGGTTTTAGTTAAATATCCCTGCTTTAGTTTATCTTCTTGTTTCAGCTCGGCTTCCTCTGGTTCAGGATGACTTCCTGTGTCTTGTCCCTGCTCTTCCCCTTATTGTTGGTGTCAAATATGGCTGCTGCTGAACCTGCTGGCTGTAAAATCCGGATCACTGACAAAGGACTGGAGATGTGTAAGTATATAGATATTTAATCCCAAGTCAAACAGTTATGCATATTTCAAGGCAAACCTGAATCAGAAACTGATTTGTGTTTGGACTATTTATGTCCTGTTGAGCTCTCCAAATTAACAAAATAATAGCTTCATCCAAACCATGCTAGACCCCATCCCAACCAAACAATTTAACAAGGTTTTTCCCATAATTAATATCTCCATTTTGTATTTGTCTGTATTGATTGGTTATGTATTACAGAGCTTTACGGTTGTTGTAATTAACCCTCCCATGGCCTTTGGGTCAATTAGACCCAAAGTTAGAAGGACTTCTCTTCCTCTCATTAGTTACGAGAGCTTCAGGAGGGTTAAACCTTTACTTAAGAAACCCTGATTCTGGACTTCTGGCCAGTTATACACTTGTATCTAATCTCCCAGCCAGTTCAAAGATTCTTCAAAAAAATAGTTTAAAATCAGTTGCGTGAACATCTGGACAGATATAATCTGTTTGAGGAGTTTCAGTCAGGGTTTACAGCTCATCATAGCAGAAACAGCACTGCTGAAAGTTACTGTGGACAGGTGCCCATACTTGTCCTGTTAGACAGCGGACTTGTGTTCAGTGTTATTTAACAAAGCAATGTGTGCTTTGTGTCTATAGTGAAATTTGAAACTCAGAAGTTTGTTGAAGAAGAGCTCAGTAACATCAGTATGCCAGAGATGAAGGGCAAAGAAGGACGCTTCCAGTACACCATCACTAAGTACGACATTATACTGAAAGTTATACAGCAATGCTGGTCATGTGATCTTTGTATTAAGAATTTGTTTCTGCCTTTCTCATCTATTGACAGTGTGAAAATAAAGGAGCTGAATTTAACTCACGCCGACCTGCAATTCATCCCTGATGTTGGGTTGTTGTTCGATGTTCAGAACTCATCCATCTCCCTGAGTTTCTACCGACAGATCCTCTACTGGTTCTTGTTAGTTCTCCTGCAGAACACACGTTAATTATTGTACTGTAGAGCACTAACATTAACACTAGTAGGACTACTAGCACTGACTATAGGGTTTTCAGTGTTTTTTTTCCTAAGGACATCATTTGAGGTTTTCATCATAGGAAAAAATAAAAAATAAAGTTGGGCCATTATTTGTCTTCTTTAGTCCTGACTGGGTTACAGTCTGCCAGGCACAGGGCTGTAACTCTCTGTGTGACCAGATGGTGGCAGTGTTTCACTGCTCTGGTTAAACTGCAGATTCAGTTTTCAGATTCAGATTAGACCTTGAGGACACTTTTATTGACAAAAGGTCCAAAGAAAACCTAAATAAAAATCAGAGAGAAGTTTGAGTATTTTTATAATAACTTTCAAATTTTCATACTTCTCTTTTGATTCTGATAATGGAAAAATATATGGTTTTAGGACCATCTTTTAGTTTCCAAAAACTAAAAATCTGAAATTGTTGATGTTTTTCTCAGCTATGACACAGGACACATCAACGCTTCAGCTGAAGGAGTAAACATCAACACGGCTGTACACCTGAGCAGAGATGATGAAGGACGACTGAAAATAAATAACGTCACCTGTGATGCCAAAATAAGAAAAATGAGAGCAGAGTTCAGTGGAACGCTTGGGTAAAATGCACAAATGGAGTAAGAAATAAAGATTAAACATCCATAGGAAAAAAAATCAGATAATGGATCAATATTGTCATTCAGGTGGAGATGGTCAGATCATTTTAAATTATCTCTGATTCTTGTTTCATAACATCCAAACAATCACTTATTGATGACAAAAAAAATGTCAGTCATGTTTCTTCACATTGTCATGTCACAAAACTTCACTTAATCAGAAACATTTGTGTTTTTTTTTTCAGGAAAGTTTATGACTTTCTAGGCAAATTTCTGATGACAGGTTTACGCTTCTACCTCAACAAGCAGGTAAGTCACCTGTTTGTCCCTCCGACCTGTTTTTTGTCTCTGACCTGTTTGTTTTCCCGACTTGTTTCTTTATCTGACCTGATTTTGTCTTTGACTTGATTTTGTCTGTACTCCATGTTTCTGCCCCACCTGCCTCTGAACTGTCTGTATTTCTGATGGGACCAATCAAATTATGATATTTTATGTTTTCCTCTCTGTGTCTTGAACTCAGACTATTAGAGCCACTAAAATAAATACATAAAATAATAAAATAATCAGTTTCAGTCAGGGTTTAGAGCTCATCATAGCACAGAAACAGCACTGCTGCAAGTTACTAATGATCATCTCCTGTCCTCAGACTGTGGACAGGTGTCCATGCTTGTCCTGTTAGACAGTGGACATGTGTCCATACTTGTCCTGTTCCACAGCAGACTTGTGTCCATGCTTGTCCTGTTAGACAGCAGACTTGTGTCCATACTTGTCCTGTTGGACAGCAGACTTGTGTCCATGCTTGTCCTGTTGGACAGCAGACATGTGTCCATACTTGTCCTGTTAGACAGTGGACACTTGTCCTGTTCAACAGCAGACTTGTGTCCAT
>NC_051433.1:26519-32433 GCF_001649575.2 Kryptolebias marmoratus
ACTTGTCCTGTTGGACAGCAGACATGTGTCCATACTTGTCCTGTTGGACAGCAGACTTGTGTCCATGCTTGTCCTGTTAGACAGCAGACTTGTGTCCATACTTGTCCTGTTGGACAGCAGACTTGTGTCCATACTTGTCCTGTTGGACAGCCGACTTGTGTCCATGCTTGTCCTGTTAGACAGCAGACTTGTGTCCATACTTGTCCTGTTGGACAGCAGACTTGTGTCCATACTTGTCCTGTTGGACAGCAAACTTGTGTCCATGCTTGTCCTGTTGGACAGCAGACTTGTGTCCATACTTGTCCTGTTGGACAGCCGACTTGTTTCCATACTTGTCCTGTTGGACAGCCGACTTGTGTCCATACTTCTATCACAGAGGCTTGAACATGATGTTGGGATTACAGGAACGGCTCTAAAATGGTTGAAATCAGTATGGTGTTAGGGGTTGTTTGAGTCTCTCAACATTTGTTTCCTGTTTTGGTGATTTGTAAATAAAACTGTGATGTAATGAGTACAATTCCTTCTTCTCTCTGTCAGATCTGCCCAGCTCTGAATCATGCTGCTCTGGTTCATGTTAACTCCATGTTGGAAACTATTCCTGTGAGGACAGAGGTGGATTCGTACATTGGGATTGATTATTCCCTGATTGATGATCCAGTGGTGACATCCCAGAGCCTCGACATGCACTTTAGGGTCAGACTCAGAACCAATGAGCTGATACAACCTGATGAGATGCGAACTGGTACCAAGAGTTTTTCCTTTTCTTGTAGGGGATGTTCTTTGACCTGTCTCATCAGAACCTCACACTGGTAAACTATGCTGTGGAGCCAGTCATCAGGGAATTTGACCGGATGGTGTATCTGGCTCTGTCTGAGTTCTTCTTTGACAGTGGCCTGTTCTCTTATTATACTGCTGGGATTTTCCAAATGCACATCGTAAATGAGAAGGTGAACCAGCTCAGATTTATCTGTGATCATCACAGCTGCACCAGACACAGTTAACCACCATTGAATCTGTGAATGAAGAGATGTAACTGTGAGAGAGAGAGAAATTTCAAAAAGTGCACCAGACTGAACCTCCTATTCTCCAAATAGGTTCTCTGTTGGAGTTCAGCTCACAGAGTATTCCACAAGAAGTTCTTGTGATGAGGGCCATTTCTGTCATGTTCTAATGTGGTATGGACCTAAATGTAGTGGAAATGCAAGCAATGACCTAAGTGTAAAATGAATGATTGCTAATTGTGAATAGATAAAAAACAGATGCAGGCCAGGTGTAAGTGATGATAAGTATGACTGGGAAAATAATGGCTAATGACACAAAGAAAAAAGATACTGAAAATATAAAAAAATAAAATGAAGCAATAAAGGAAATCATTACTAAATAATTATAAACATAAAAACAAAATAAAAACTTCCCATTCCAAAATAAAAGCAACCTCAAGATTATAACTTAAATTTTAAAGTTTTATGTCTCACAACATAACAGAAAGTCACATGGTAATCAGCAGGTCTTACAATGAGGTAAATCCAGCCTCAGCTAAACAACATATTTTTTCACCATATTTCTCTCATAAAAACTAAACTAATACACAGAAGCAGTGAGTTAAAATCTGAGTTCACCCTCACTGCTTTCATAAGACAGAAAGTATTGGATCATCTCCAAAGTTTTATTTAGTTTGCTAGTTTCGTTATCCCCCCAAAACAAACAATCAAACAATCACAGAACAACAAAAGATCAACTACAGAGTCTGACTGAACTTTCCTGTCTAATTCTTATCTTCTCTGTGTTCTCATTCAGATGCCCAAAGATCTGGAAATGTTGCTGAGAACCACCTACTTTGGAACCATAATGATGTTGGTGAGCAAAAAGATGGCAAATACAAAAAAAGAACAAAAGGAAGAAAGACAGAAAGTAGAAATCCATACTTCTCCAAGAGCGGATACAGACAGTTTATTGGTCCTTGGAGACAGCAGAGACAGTTTATTAGTTCTTAGAGACAGGAGAGACAGTTTATTCGTCGTTGGAGACAGGAGAGACAGTTTATTCGTCCTTGGAGACAGGAGAGACAATTTATTCGTCCTTGGAGACAGCAGAGACAGTTTATTAGTTCTTAGAGACAGGAGAGGCAGTTTATTCGTCCTTGGAGACAGCAGAGACAGTTTATTAGTTCTTAGAGACAGCAGAGACAGTTTATTAGTTCTTAGAGACAGGAGAGACAGTTTATTCGTCCTTGGAGACAGCAGAGACAGTTTATTGGACGTCACACGCATTATTGAATTGAATAAATCTTACGATAAATTATATTTTACAAGTATTATCCTTTCTAGATCCTGATATATTTTTTTTTGTCTTGTTCTGATCAGAACCCAGCTTTAATGGACGCTCCACTGTCCCTGCAGCTCGCCGTCAACTCACCTCCTAAAACCTCCATTAAAACATCCGGAGCAACTGTTGTCATGACAGCCATTGTCAAGGTGATGGTGCTTCCTCCAGGTCAGCCTCCAGTCCAGCTCAGCAGCATGACGATGGTACAGAACACACAACATGCTGTACTTATGTGTGACATGAAACATGACTTTTGACCTTTGACTGTTTCACAGATTAACTGAAATTCAATCTATGATTATTCACTTATTATCGGTGATTATCTAAAACTGTACAACACAGACAATGCAATTTATAAAGATTAAATCATATGAAACTCAATGATGAAAAATGGAAAATGAAAACTTATTGTATATAAATGGAAGTTGATGATGTTGAGATACTAAAACCCCTAAAACCTTTTAATTTATAGTAAAAAGATTAAGAGACTAGGAGATTAGAATTATGAATAATTTGAAAAGCCAAGAAAAAACCTTAAAGTACTTCTCTTGCCTTTTAAAAAAATATTTTTTACAAAACACAAATGATAATCATGTGTTTCTAAACTACTGTAAATTATTTAAATGTATAAACTATTTTGTAAAACATTTCATCCAACTAAAAAAAAAATTTTTGTATTGCATACTTTAAAATTTTATGATTTAGTAGAGCTTAGATCAGCACTGTGTCATGGTCTTAGCTAAGGTCTTAGCCCACATGTAGAACACCACTCAGGGGACAGAAGTAAATTTACAATTAGGTTTTATTAATTAATCCGTCTGGACTCTGGAACAGCAGCTCAGGATTGGACACGTCACTGTGAGTGGAGACACGTGATTAGTAAAGTCTCTTGACAAGGTGGCAGAAAGAGTTCCAAACAGACAACAGCTTACAGTGGCGTGGAGTACTGGACAGCCGGGGAGAGAGGAGCAGAATCTGGGTTGGATCCAGGTGGTAATGAGGGTGAGCAGGGTTCTGTCTAGGAGGAGATCCGGGTGGTTAGGCAGCGTGGGAATCCAGGAGCGAGACGGCACGAGAAACTCTTCCAGGACTGTAGAACGGCTTGGTCATGAGAAATACTTGAACTTGAAAAAACCACTGAGTTAACACTCTGACAGTGAGGTGCTGGCTGCCAACTCCTTAAATGCCTCCTAGGTGATTGAGATGAGGAACACCTGTCTGCTGGGCCTCCAGGAGTGCTGAAGCCCCCTACTGGAGAATGACGGAATAGAACCCAAAAACCACCAGGATCGCCAGACTCTGACACAATGACTATGTACAAAGCTTATAATGAACTCCTTCCAAGGGTTTACAAAAGTGGTTTGAAATTAAAGAAACAAATTCTGAATTAGGAGAGAAGGATTTGTTTAAAAAACTAAAAGTCAGGACGAATTTTAAAAACAAGGTAGAGGAATTCAGGTGTGGAATAATTGATGTGAAGAGTTAAAACTGTGGTTTTCACTCTTTAAATTAAAAAAATGTATAATGATCATTTGTTAAACAAATATAATAAGTTTTGTTTGTTTTCTTTTATGACTTAGCTGGAATTCTTTGGAGATCTGTTTTAAAAGAAAGACAGGAAAGATCTTCTGCTCTGATTTTGATGATGCTTTATGTATAATAAGCTTGTGCTTCTACCTACAGGTTATTTTCTTCAGTTTAAACCTAAACGCTGTTAAACTATTTTTGTAAATACAGTTTCTGTAAATAAAATTATTATTATTATTATTATTATTATTATTCAAACAATAATGATGCTACTCTAAATATGTAAATTATGTGCACTGTGCCATCCTTGCTTTTAATTTTGAACTTGTCTGCATTTAGAAACTAATTTATCTCAGGAGATCAGTAAGATGTCATTCTATTTTAAAACACAATCAATATTCCTTCCTACATATTAAGGTCTATGTAAGGAGGAAACAGTCAAAATATATTTTAAAGGTTGAAAATTTTCGATATGAAAATAAAATTTCTGTAGAAGAAAAGGTTACTGATTTTATTTTCCTTAAAGCAGAACATAAACTTGAACTCATAGTTATTGAAAATACTTCTAACAACCTGACAAAGAAACAGTTTACGAACAGATAAAACAACCTTATTTATCACATTTCAAGGTGGTTTAAATGTTAGCAAGGTTTATTGTAAAAACCAAAGTGAATCATTTCAATTCTTCTCAGACACAAAAGAAAGTCAGTGATTGGAATGTGCATGTTTTGATTCTTTGTAAGTAGTGAGGTCATGACATGGTACATTTCTAGAGCAGTTCTGTGTGAAACGGGTGCAGGTTTACCCTTCACAGTATTATTACCAGTTTATTATTACACTAATATATTTACTACCAGTTCCTTATTGATCTGAACCAGATTTTAGTTCATACCACTTTAAGGTCTTGTGTTTGTCTTCTTCTGCAGGAAACAAAATTTAATGCCAAGGTTTCCATAAGAAAAAAACGTCTGGCTGTTCATGCTGATCTCCGCAGGTACATGATTTACTTTTGTTTGTGAAACACCTGAACCAAACTGCACACCAGGTTTTACTTGTATCCAGAATAAAAATGTGTTATTTCTTCTTAACATCTAAATCTAACCCTAAACCATTGCATGTTTACATCAAACTTTGCAGAGAAAAAAAAATTGACGTTATTCTTAACATTATTTAATTTATTGGAGTTTCCATCAAATATTACAGGTTTAAAATCTTCTCTAACCAGTCAGCTCTGGAGTCTCTGGCAGTAAGTGTCTTTAGTTCACATTTCAAATGTTTCCTGAGCCAATCAAAGAGCCTCAGTGACAGTTTCTCATCTGTTTGCAGCTGATTCCTTTGCAAGCTCCTCTGAAAACGATGCTGCAGATGTCTGTGGTTCCTCTAATCAACAGTAAGACTCTGATTCTGACCCTAATTCTGAAATCTTTAAGCTGCTCTGACAGCTTCTGTTGTGTTTTTGACTTTAGACTGGACAAAGAGGGGAGTCCGGATCCCTCTGGCTGATGGGATGGACTTCAAAGAGGAGGTTGTAGAATATCACAATGTGAGTATGTTTACAGATATTTACACGTTTACAGATGTTCACAGCTGTTTAAAGATGGGGTTTTTTTTAGATATAATGAGAACAGCTGTTTGATGTCCACAGGGTTTCATTGTGATTGGAGCAAATCTTCACTTCAGCAAAGGACTGAGAGAAATAATGGTGGGGAGTCCTAACACTACCACTGTCTGAGTGTTAACATGAAGAATCTACAACAATCAGCCATAACATTATGACCACCCTCCCAATACTTTTACCACAAAAAATGAACAAAGTATTCAGAATAAGGTCAAAAAAACATGGTGGGGGGAGTGCTTTGGGATTTTGGTATTTCTAATGAAGAACCTGAGGCCCCTGGGGGCTGTAGAAACTCTGGGGATTCTGGACAAGGTTGACACTGTTGCTTTCTTCAAAGTTTTCTACAGTTTCTACAGAGGGTCCACTGCACTAATGTCCTGCCAAGATGGGAGGGGTGTTGCTTTGTGTGTTGTGTGTGTGTGTGTGTGTGTGGGGGGGGGGGGG
>NC_051433.1:32532-62615 GCF_001649575.2 Kryptolebias marmoratus
TCCTTGGAGACAGGAGAGACAATTTATTCGTCCTTGGAGACAGCAGAGACAGTTTATTAGTTCTTAGAGACAGGAGAGGCAGTTTATTCGTCCTTGGAGACAGCAGAGACAGTTTATTAGTTCTTAGAGACAGCAGAGACAGTTTATTAGTTCTTAGAGACAGGAGAGACAGTTTATTCGTCCTTGGAGACAGCAGAGACAGTTTATTGGACGTCACACGCATTATTGAATTGAATAAATCTTACGATAAATTATATTTTACAAGTATTATCCTTTCTAGATCCTGATATATTTTTTTTTGTCTTGTTCTGATCAGAACCCAGCTTTAATGGACGCTCCACTGTCCCTGCAGCTCGCCGTCAACTCACCTCCTAAAACCTCCATTAAAACATCCGGAGCAACTGTTGTCATGACAGCCATTGTCAAGGTGATGGTGCTTCCTCCAGGTCAGCCTCCAGTCCAGCTCAGCAGCATGACGATGGTACAGAACACACAACATGCTGTACTTATGTGTGACATGAAACATGACTTTTGACCTTTGACTGTTTCACAGATTAACTGAAATTCAATCTATGATTATTCACTTATTATCGGTGATTATCTAAAACTGTACAACACAGACAATGCAATTTATAAAGATTAAATCATATGAAACTCAATGATGAAAAATGGAAAATGAAAACTTATTGTATATAAATGGAAGTTGATGATGTTGAGATACTAAAACCCCTAAAACCTTTTAATTTATAGTAAAAAGATTAAGAGACTAGGAGATTAGAATTATGAATAATTTGAAAAGCCAAGAAAAAACCTTAAAGTACTTCTCTTGCCTTTTAAAAAAATATTTTTTACAAAACACAAATGATAATCATGTGTTTCTAAACTACTGTAAATTATTTAAATGTATAAACTATTTTGTAAAACATTTCATCCAACTAAAAAAAAAATTTTTGTATTGCATACTTTAAAATTTTATGATTTAGTAGAGCTTAGATCAGCACTGTGTCATGGTCTTAGCTAAGGTCTTAGCCCACATGTAGAACACCACTCAGGGGACAGAAGTAAATTTACAATTAGGTTTTATTAATTAATCCGTCTGGACTCTGGAACAGCAGCTCAGGATTGGACACGTCACTGTGAGTGGAGACACGTGATTAGTAAAGTCTCTTGACAAGGTGGCAGAAAGAGTTCCAAACAGACAACAGCTTACAGTGGCGTGGAGTACTGGACAGCCGGGGAGAGAGGAGCAGAATCTGGGTTGGATCCAGGTGGTAATGAGGGTGAGCAGGGTTCTGTCTAGGAGGAGATCCGGGTGGTTAGGCAGCGTGGGAATCCAGGAGCGAGACGGCACGAGAAACTCTTCCAGGACTGTAGAACGGCTTGGTCATGAGAAATACTTGAACTTGAAAAAACCACTGAGTTAACACTCTGACAGTGAGGTGCTGGCTGCCAACTCCTTAAATGCCTCCTAGGTGATTGAGATGAGGAACACCTGTCTGCTGGGCCTCCAGAAGTGCTGAAGCCCCCTACTGGAGAATGACGGAATAGAACCCAAAAACCACCAGGATCGCCAGACTCTGACACAATGACTATGTACAAAGCTTATAATGAACTCCTTCCAAGGGTTTACAAAAGTGGTTTGAAATTAAAGAAACAAATTCTGAATTAGGAGAGAAGGATTTGTTTAAAAAACTAAAAGTCAGGACGAATTTTAAAAACAAGGTAGAGGAATTCAGGTGTGGAATAATTGATGTGAAGAGTTAAAACTGTGGTTTTCACTCTTTAAATTAAAAAAATGTATAATGATCATTTGTTAAACAAATATAATAAGTTTTGTTTGTTTTCTTTTATGACTTAGCTGGAATTCTTTGGAGATCTGTTTTAAAAGAAAGACAGGAAAGATCTTCTGCTCTGATTTTGATGATGCTTTATGTATAATAAGCTTGTGCTTCTACCTACAGGTTATTTTCTTCAGTTTAAACCTAAACGCTGTTAAACTATTTTTGTAAATACAGTTTCTGTAAATAAAATTATTATTATTATTATTATTATTATTATTCAAACAATAATGATGCTACTCTAAATATGTAAATTATGTGCACTGTGCCATCCTTGCTTTTAATTTTGAACTTGTCTGCATTTAGAAACTAATTTATCTCAGGAGATCAGTAAGATGTCATTCTATTTTAAAACACAATCAATATTCCTTCCTACATATTAAGGTCTATGTAAGGAGGAAACAGTCAAAATATATTTTAAAGGTTGAAAATTTTCGATATGAAAATAAAATTTCTGTAGAAGAAAAGGTTACTGATTTTATTTTCCTTAAAGCAGAACATAAACTTGAACTCATAGTTATTGAAAATACTTCTAACAACCTGACAAAGAAACAGTTTACGAACAGATAAAACAACCTTATTTATCACATTTCAAGGTGGTTTAAATGTTAGCAAGGTTTATTGTAAAAACCAAAGTGAATCATTTCAATTCTTCTCAGACACAAAAGAAAGTCAGTGATTGGAATGTGCATGTTTTGATTCTTTGTAAGTAGTGAGGTCATGACATGGTACATTTCTAGAGCAGTTCTGTGTGAAACGGGTGCAGGTTTACCCTTCACAGTATTATTACCAGTTTATTATTACACTAATATATTTACTACCAGTTCCTTATTGATCTGAACCAGATTTTAGTTCATACCACTTTAAGGTCTTGTGTTTGTCTTCTTCTGCAGGAAACAAAATTTAATGCCAAGGTTTCCATAAGAAAAAAACGTCTGGCTGTTCATGCTGATCTCCGCAGGTACATGATTTACTTTTGTTTGTGAAACACCTGAACCAAACTGCACACCAGGTTTTACTTGTATCCAGAATAAAAATGTGTTATTTCTTCTTAACATCTAAATCTAACCCTAAACCATTGCATGTTTACATCAAACTTTGCAGAGAAAAAAAAATTGACGTTATTCTTAACATTATTTAATTTATTGGAGTTTCCATCAAATATTACAGGTTTAAAATCTTCTCTAACCAGTCAGCTCTGGAGTCTCTGGCAGTAAGTGTCTTTAGTTCACATTTCAAATGTTTCCTGAGCCAATCAAAGAGCCTCAGTGACAGTTTCTCATCTGTTTGCAGCTGATTCCTTTGCAAGCTCCTCTGAAAACGATGCTGCAGATGTCTGTGGTTCCTCTAATCAACAGTAAGACTCTGATTCTGACCCTAATTCTGAAATCTTTAAGCTGCTCTGACAGCTTCTGTTGTGTTTTTGACTTTAGACTGGACAAAGAGGGGAGTCCGGATCCCTCTGGCTGATGGGATGGACTTCAAAGAGGAGGTTGTAGAATATCACAATGTGAGTATGTTTACAGATATTTACACGTTTACAGATGTTCACAGCTGTTTAAAGATGGGGTTTTTTTTAGATATAATGAGAACAGCTGTTTGATGTCCACAGGGTTTCATTGTGATTGGAGCAAATCTTCACTTCAGCAAAGGACTGAGAGAAATAATGGTGGGGAGTCCTAACACTACCACTGTCTGAGTGTTAACATGAAGAATCTACAACAATCAGCCATAACATTATGACCACCCTCCCAATACTTTTACCACAAAAAATGAACAAAGTATTCAGAATAAGGTCAAAAAAACATGGTGGGGGGAGTGCTTTGGGATTTTGGTATTTCTAATGAAGAACCTGAGGCCCCTGGGGGCTGTAGAAACTCTGGGGATTCTGGACAAGGTTGACACTGTTGCTTTCTTCAAAGTTTTCTACAGTTTCTACAGAGGGTCCACTGCACTAATGTCCTGCCAAGATGGGAGGGGTGTTGCTTTGTGTGTTGTGTGTGTGTGTGTGTGTGTGGGGGGGGGGTAAATATGTATGGGTAAAACGTCAGATCTCTTTCACACTTTCAACAAGCCTGAGAAATCTTTCCAACTTCGTACCATATGTGAATCAACTGAGGAAGGCTGCTGGGCTTGAAATCGATTCTCTTCTCTTATGCCTTTAAAGGCTTCAGCATACTTCATAAGACATCAAGAAGTCTGCTCAAGGTCACGTGGTTACAAGACATTCATTTTTGCACAAACCTATAATCGTCCACGAGACACTCGGATCAGACCTCCCAGGAAGCTCCTCCCTCCTACAGCGTTAAAACAGGTTTTTTGTACAGATTTTTGCTTCCCTTACCAGACATATTTATTAAACAGACTAAGACAGTACACGCCGTTTGACGGTGCACAATAATGAGTGAATAAAGAGAACATGTCCCAACGCTGCCCGGCTGAGGTGCAATTCCTCCCGGCCACCACAGCCACAAAGAGCCGTCTGAGTCTCGGCAGTCTTTTAAAGTTCAGAGGTTTATAAGTTTTGCTGGAACAGTTGTAAAGATGGTTGTATTTTCTGACAGCCTCCAGCTGCTTCTCAGAGGAGCAGTAGAAGCAGAATAACTCCATTAAAGCACACTGGATTTTCTGCATAAACACAGAAACACGCCCCCAACTTCTGACCAATCACACAATACTTGGCGCAAACCCCTGTGTGAAAAAGTTTGGCCTGGGCCTTGTGTCACAAATGACGAAGCTGCTATGCCAACAAAAAGGAAACAATTTTCGTCACGTAACTACAAGCCGACTTTGAGACTTCTCATGGAGAATGGAAAGGCCTTAAATCTGTTTAACAGGAAGTCACTGAATTGAGTTGGCAAGTAGGTGTAAAGGGGGCAGAGCCTTCAGTATTCCACTAACTAAAAGCACAGCTTCCTCTCTCTGGCTCTAATGCTAACTTTGTGTGTGTGTGTGTGGGCACACATTGTTGTGGGACTCGATTCAATTGGTGGGCTCCTCTTCATGATCCAAACCCTACCAGCAGAACATGTGTTACTTTACCTGTCAGTGGTCATAATGATCTGGCTGATGTGTAAGTTTATACATAAATATGTAAATATAAACAGTACAATGAGAACAAAGTGTGAATGAGTGAATTTGTGATTTACAACACACGGAGGAATAGACCAAGTCTGAGAAGCTGATGAAACAACGACAGCAAGGTAACAATGGTAACCTTGGAAAGTGTCAATAAAAACATAAGAAACTAAAAGGTTCCTGATACCTATTAGTGTAAATTTCTAATGAAAGAATCACTAAAATACTAAACGTTTTTCATCAAAGACTGAAACTTCATCACCATTACCAGTCATAGTTTTAAGCAATAAATGAAGACTTGATTCAGTTTAGTTCATTTATTAGATTTTATTTTCATCAGATAAAAGTTTTACATCATGTTATTAAAAATACATCACAGTCTACATCAGCTAAAAAAAACTTTCAGAGTCAACTTAAAACGTTGAGGATCTGGCTCCATCACTTCACTGCTTGTTCAGAGTCATTGATCAATTATTGATTATGATGCTTTTAATAAACTGTTTGACAACTGTTGATTATCAGTAATCTCTGTAGTTCTTTTACATTTTCACATAAAAATGGATTAAACAGTTTCTGAATGTTTTATCTTAAAACAGACAAAATGTTTTTAACTCGTTTCACATTGTCAGTAATTTTTTTGAATGTTATGGGTGTTTAAAACAAGTTGTTTCCACTCTTCAATCACATCACTCACGAATGCCATCGTAACCATGGAAACCACATTTTCTGCCAGCAACCCTGCAGCCAAAGCTCAGAGCATCCTGCAGACTTCCTCCTACAGACAAAAACAATAGAAGAATTAAAAACACATGTTGCACTTCTAACATTCCTATATGATGCTTTGTTTTCATTCTTAAATTAGTGACCATTAATAAAATGCATCTTAAAATGCAAATGCCACAAATATGTCACCAAAACAATGCTAAATGAGGTGACATGTTTCTTTGTTAGACAGGAACACATTTTCCCCCATCAGAAAGAAACACATGTTCTGTTATTGTAAGAAAGGAGCTGGTCTTTGTGTGTATTTATATATATATATATATATATATATATATATATATATATATATATATATATATATATATATACACACACAGATATGCACAGTATATAGATATGATTTTATTTTTTATTATACTCATGATCATGTGTTGCTATCCTAAAGGAGACCTATTCTGCTTCCTTGAACCAGTCAGGATGGGTCTGTGGGATCTACAAAACATGTTCATTACCTTTAATACACAAAATCCTTCTCAGATATTCAGATTTCACCTGACCAGTTCTGACTGTTTTAAGCTCATTTCAAAATGACCCATTTTAGGGCTATGTCACATTTATGCAAATTAGCTGATGTTGGCCACGCCCCCCACCCCCCACCCCACTCGGTGTCCCGCCTCAAAACAATAAAACTCTCTGAAGGATTAAACGCTGCAGATCTGACACACACTTGTATCATTATTAATTCAAACTCTGGGGATTTTGAACTTGGGACAGGGACACTTAGCGGTTCCAAATCGACCTTTGTCAAGTAGGAGAGTGGCAGTAGGTGGGTCCGAACCCTGACTGGTACCGGGTCGGGACACCAGCAATCAGCGGGTCCAAACCCGACTAGTAGTGGGTCAGGACACCGGCTATCAGCAAGTCTGAACCTGAAAAGTGCCCAGACGGCCGCTTGGTAAAGATCAATTTAATTTTTTTTTTCATCTTTTCTGCTCTTTTATTAACATAGTTCTACTGTTAGTTCAGACAAACCTGCCGTGACTTTAACAGAGTTGTGTTTCTGGGACAGCTGAGCTGTTCTACAACTTTCTTTGGCAATATGGCAGGGACGTTGTCTTCAAAACTAACATGAAGCCCGCAGCTCTGTCCTCCATGATGGGAGAACATGCATGTTCTATATCGCAGCCGACAACAGAACTTTTTCCATTTCCAGCAGACATTGTTCAGCAGTAAAACCAGCAGAACTAATGTGACGGTCTTCTTGTAATGAAGTGGGCGGAGCTCCACTAGGGTTGCTAGGTGAGGGGCTGGGCTCAGCTTCGGGTTGCTAGGTAACAGGGATTGTGATGCAACAATCCCAAAGTTTTTGAAACAGGTCATTTTGCAGACACCAGAAAACATTTACTTATTGTCAAAAAATGTCTGGGTGTTTTTTTTGTGCTTGGACCGTTTATATAGCACATTTACAAAGAGAAAGGAACTCTTTGTAAATGTGCTATATAAATAAATTTGACTTTTGACCTTTATCTTACCATTAGAAAGAGTGTAGATGACACCAGCATTAAACGTGTCTCCAGCTCCAAGAGTATCAACCAGAGTCTCAGGAGGAAAAGCATCAGAATGAACAAGCAAACCATCAGGACCCAGAGCATCCGCTCCTTTTTCTGCCCAGGCACAGATCAGGACAGCCCTGAGACACAGAACCAAATCAGAACCAGAACTTAGCTCTCCACATGTTTATGTTTTCAGTCAACTCACCCCTTTTTGACTCGATTGTGGAGTCCTTTCAGAGCGGCTTCAGCTGACTGAAACCCAAAGTGACGAGCAACATCTTTACTGACAAACACCTGTGGAAACAATAACACAATGTGCACATTAACCTGAACATTCTGGAAAAAGACAAATGTTTGAGAGGAGGAAAGGAAGGCATCTACAGTAAGTGGGAAAAAATGTCAACACAAAAGAGAAGTTACAAGGTTTACTTAACCAACACCTGTACAGCTGAAAAAATGAGCACAAAACTCTTCACAGGCTGTTCTGCTTAAACAACTAATAGGAAACAATGACCCAAATGTCTCACAGGAGACCACTCAGAGGACACTAGGAGACAATGACTCACAAGAGACAACAATTTTCAGGAGACAACTTAGAGTAGACCAGGAGACAATCAAATCAAGTTTATTTATATGGAGCATTTAAAAACAGCTGCCATTGGCTAAAGTGCTGCACACAAAACAATGGATAGCATAAATACCATAAAATCAAACAAAAAAAAAACATTAACATACAGAGAGTTACAGTAATCTAGTTGAGGGTAATAAATACATGAATAACTCATCCAAAGTCCTGAAAGGATAAACATGATTAGATAAAAGCCTCAATTAGTTCAATTAGTTATTTACTACAGAACTAAGTTGTTTCTAAAGGTTAAAATTTGAATCAAATATCACCCCCAGTTTTTATCTGAGATTTATAAATCGCTTCAAACTACCCAGATCTGTAGGAGAAGCAATGAGGTTTCTACAGGGACAAATAATAATGACTTTAGTTTTATTCTCATCAAAATTTAGGACATTTGAAGCCATCCAGGCTTTTACCTCAGTGACAGTCAGTGGTTGTAGTGAAAAAGAATGGTTGCGCTTCAACTGTCGGTAGATCTGAGAGTTGTCTGCGTAGGAATGAAAAGAGGAGACAACCAAGACACAACAACAGAAGATGACGACTCACAGGAGATTAAGAGACAATGACTCAAAGAAGACAACAACCTAATGACTAACAGGAAACACAGATCCAAACAATTCACATGAGAGAAGGACCTGACAACTGGAAGGGGTGATTACTGAGTAGAGAGGTAAGCTTATTTCAGATGGAGCACAGGTATTTGGAGCTGAACAACAATGGAAAACTGAGGAGATTGTTCTCCTGGCTCCTACTGTCACTTAGAAACAAGACTCTCAGATACTGAAACTTCTCCACTTGAGGTAAAGACTCACCTCCAATTACACCTCTTTCTGGTTGAGATCAATGGCCCCTGACCTATAGGAGTTATCCCATCAAATTCACACTGTGAACTACCCCAGTGCATGCTAATGGTCATGGCTTGAATACATCTTACAGAACCACATCATCTGCAAAAAGCAGGGATGAAACCTTGAGGTTCCCAAACCAGACCTCTACCTCTCCATGACTGAAATCCTGTCCATGAACACCACAAACAGGATCGGAGACAAGGAACAGCGTTCAACTCAAAATGCCCATAAAGGTTTGTGTGACATGTGACATGATGACATAATGTAAAGAAACTCAAAGAAAATAACAAATCACAATACTTTTTTCATCATATTTGGGCAAAGCTGCTCTGAAGAGCAAATAACATGTTTCAGCCATTTTAATAAATGAAACCAGATCAGACAGATTAAAAATGTCCTTTAGGAAACCCTTACCACATCACCGTAAGGAAAAAGTTGATACAGTGACTCTCGAGTTTTCTCAATCTCTACAGAGATGGTGATTTTCAGATGCTCTGGAAGTTTGCTGTTAAACACGTCCACCTGCTGTATCATCTTCACCTGTTCATCAGCATTTCTGCCCTGCACAAGGAAAAGAGAGGAAAAGTAGCAAAAAACAATTAAGACAGTAAAGACAATACCAAAAACAAATCCTTAGTAAAGATACCCCAGAGGGCTTTTTTGGGGTGGGGTCTAGTTCAGATTGTCCAATTTGGTCAAATCCATCTCCATGCATTTCATCCAGAACTCCATCCCTTCTTTATCCCTACCAACATCCAACATCCTAAGCTGCTCAGTATGTTTGCCCAATGAAACAAAACTGCCAACCATGAGACTCCTCAGATCATCAGATTGTCTCAGTCTCTCATCCTCACTTCCTTAACTTTGAATAAACCTGTAAACTCTGTTGTGGTGTGGTCCATCCATCCATCCATTTTCTTTACCCGCTTCTCCATTTCAGGTCGCTGGGAGCTGGTCACCGTGCGAGAGGCAGGGGACACCTTGGACAGGTCGCAAGTCCATCGCAGGGCCACATAGTGACAAACAACCATTCACACCTAGGTACAATTTAAGAGTTACCAATTAACCTAACTACACATTTTTGGTCTGTGGGAGGAAACCAGAGTACCTGGAATAAACCCACGTGTGCACAGGGCGAACATGTAAACTCCACCCAGACAGACACACAGCTCTAACCACCGCGCCGCTGTGTGTGGTGTGGTCCTTGCTCGTGAAAACTTAGTTTTTAAAAACTATTGATCTCAGACAGGTTCAGTTTGGTTTTCTGGTGGTTGTAGTCTGTGTGTTCAGACTTTGCTCACCTCCCAGTGAATCCACTTGAATTGATGGAGGTTGACTTTAGAAAAATCCTTCACTGAGACATCAGGAAGGTCCCTGACAAAACAAGGAAGGTTTTTCTCAGAAGTACAGATAGATTGAGTCCAGAAACATGTTCAACATTCAGATCAAGAAAACTTAAATGTTGCTCATGACTCGCAGATCTAGCTGGTTTTGCATACTTCCTGTTAGATAAAATAAAATCTCATCAAAATCTCCAGAATAACACTTCAATGTTTCATTTAAACATCTCAGCTTTCTGTTTCGGTTTACATAAATTTCAAAGATGGAAACATTTAATCAAAAACTTTTCAGGTTTTAAAGCAATTTGATGAATTTCTGATTTTGTTTGGATGTAAAGAAAGTCTGGAAGTCTTGAAGGTATCTTGTTGTTTTTCTGAGAACTTCCATAAGAAGTTGTCCAATTCAAAAGAACAAATTTATCTTTCAAATGTTTTTCATCCTCAATCAGAATAAACAGAAAACTTCTGAGCTGATTAACTTTCTGTACAGATATGATCTCAGTCAGTGTGGAGACATCAGTTCAATATAAATCAAAAACATTACACGTGTTAACAAACATGTCTTAATTATTTTCAGATTTTAGATGAAAAATATCAGATTAAAAACAGCGATTATTAAGCAGATTTTTTTTTGAGACAAACATGTCAAGCAAATTAATTAAAATTGTAAAAACAGTGCTAACCACTAAACCGTCATTTGTTTGTGAATTTTAAGGTCTAACATTGCTGAAGTTACTGAAAAGTCATGAGCCAGAATGTCTGTCAGTGTTAAAAACAGCCTTTTTCTTTGTGAAGACAATGTCTGTTCAAAAGTGTAATCTTTTACTTTTACTATAAACATTATGAAACCTATGAAAATGTTTTTCAGTCTCGGGGAGAGATCCAGATTATGAGATTGTTTGAACCACAGTCTCCATGGTAATCTTGTCTGATTGAAGAGGAAGTAATTTGGGAGAAATAATGATTTAACCCCCTGCTGATTTTTTAAAGTTTGCCCACTTACAAAGAGTTTGTCATAGTAGTTTTGTTTTAATAAAGAAAGACAGAATATCGACAAGCCTAACCCTAACCTCTAGCTGCTGATTATTTAATTTGTCAGAACACTTGAATTACTAAGTCACAGAAGTCACAGTTTGCTTTTTGTATTTTATGTTTAGTTATAGAACAAAGTAATATGTAATTTGGAAATACAGCGAGATGTTCAGGATTCACTGAAGACGCACAGCGGTGAAAAGTGTTCTGCATCCTCTTGGCTACTGATGCAGTGATTCACAGATTTCATGCCTGGTAAACTTTCAGGATGATGAAATATAAAAAATTACCATTATTCTCTATTGGTCTAGAGCTCCATGGAATATCTTCTTCATGTGGTGAGGATGATGAGAAAGGTGAGGGATCAGCCCACAGCTACACAGGAGGAGCTTGTTAATGATCTGAAGGCAGTTGGGACCACAGTAATCAAGAACACCATCTGTTTACTCATGGAAAAAGAGCTCTTTGACATCATCTTAATCCTACATATTTGGAGGAAGACAAATGCTAAATAAGATATGAAGAACACCATCTGCACAATCAAGCAAAGAAGTGGAAACATCATAGTTTGAGGCGGCTGTTTTTCTGAAGGGTTAGGATGCAGCTGGGGTTGCATGATACATCCATGCTCCATAAATAAAGTGAGAACCATGTTATCAAGATCTGCTATTGAGTCAAATGTGACTTTTGTTGATCTCTACATCAAACCTTGAGCAGCTATCAACCAACAAGGGGAGATCATCAAAATAAAATCTTACAAAACTCTTAATTAAAACACTTAATTTGTAACTTTTATGTAATGTATCTTTCTGGATTTTTAGTTGTTATTCTCTCTTTTCATGAAAATGAAACTATCATAAAGATTAGAAATTGTTAATTTCTTTGTAATAGGGCAAACTTATAAAATTAACAGATAAAATCAACTTTTCTCCCACTGATTCGTTATAGTCTTGGTGATAACAATGTTTAATTGATGAAGAGGTATTTAGTGAACACTGCATAATGACGTCAGTCATCTTACGTATCATAGAGAAAGATGGTTCGAGATCCGCTGGATGGACAAACCACACAACATGCACATGGAGTTTGACCTTTCATCTGCCAAACCACCATTGAGACATCAACTGTGCGATGTAAGAAGTCAGCCATTATGAAACTGTCAGAGACAGACAGGAAACATTAACGTCTCCTCTAAAATAAAAGTATAAACAAAACGTGTTTTTAGACAAAACGGAAAAGGGGTGGAGCATGTCTGGAATCCTGCTGCTGTTATGGATATAAAAACAGAAACAGTTAGTTTCAAGCACACACACATACACAACCACACCTGTCCACACCTGTTCATGTGTAGAATGGTTCGGCTTCCCGTACTGACGTTGCTGATGACCACAGAAGCAGGAGATGTGCACTGAGCGTGCTCAGACATCAGAGATACGTCGATGGAGAACTTTTGAAAATCTTCCAAAATAAAACTAAAGACAGGAAACTGTTTACATTTCTTCTGCATTTAAAAATAAAAGTGCAGACAGGAATCTCCCCTGTCCTCACCTGAGCTGTTAGCTGAGCAGGTTCTGAGGATATCCTAGGCACTGCTCAGAGAACAGAGGAGATGAATTTAAAGACAAACTATAAGAGCTCAAAGCAGTGCTTAGGGTTGACCCTAAACCCTAACAATAACCCGTGTCCTCGATGACAGAATGTACAGTAACGCAGAAGCTCTCAGAGGAACAACACTGAAGAGATTCATTGGGTCCAGATCAATGTGTCACTCCATCAAATTGTATTTTTGCAGTTTGGGTGACTTGACAGTCTAACTTTGGGTTCAAAAAAAGCAATGTGCCACAGATCTCTTTTTACCCACTGTTTTGTTATGAAAGTGTAACTTATCATTTAACTGGAGGCTTGACAGCCCTGCGATGGACTTACGACCTGTCCAGGATGTCCCCCTCTGACACAGTGACTGCTGGGGACAGGCACCAGCTCCCCGCAACCCAAAAATGGAGAAGAGGGTAAAGAAAATGGATGGATGGATGGATGGAGGCTTGACACACAGACCAATGTGGGAGACACGTTGTTATTCCTTATCTCTCCTTTATTATATAACTCACTTGGTACAACAAGTACAACACAAAGGTTCCTACCCCCCTTAAATGGTCTCATACTACACTCACTTTCATCCCCTTTGTACTCACCTTAGCAGGTGCTGTAACGTTAATGATTTCAACTACTGGAGAACACTTTCAAAGTACTGTTAAGCTGGTTTGGACCAGATTATTATTGTTATTAATAATATTATGGTTATGCCTGGACATTTAGCATTGTAGCCTCAATTTCTTTCTAAATAACCCTGGATCTGTCATGATTTAGTGTTTAAGTCAAACCCAAAATGCAGACACTTAGGTGGAAGAGCTGAATGAGAAACAAACTTTCATAACAAAATTAAGGTCACAAACTAACTTAAAAATGAAAATCCACGGGAGCTCACAAGGAGCTGGAGACATAACTTGAATTAAAGGCAGGAACACAAAGCAGCAAGATACATGGAAGCAATGAAACCAAACACTCTGGGTGGGGTGTGGAATGATTTGTGGATGTGTAACAGATGAGCTGATTAACAGATGAGAAGCAGTTGTGTGAGAAGCTGGAACAAGGAAAACCTACAAAGACAATGGACAATGAAACAAAGAAAGACAAGAACCGATAATGAAAAAGATGCAACAACAAATGACTAAAAATAATTTAAATTTAAGAAAGCAAAAAGAAAAAAACAAATACAAGTCCAACAACTTAAAACTTAAAACCATTACAGGATCTCAAGATGAAACTTGATTTATCATTTGATTCAGTTGTTGCCATGAATAAAAGTACAAATTTTGATCTTGTATTTGAACTGTTGAACTGTCCTGCCTTAAACCTGCATTCTTCCATTTTCTTTAACCCCTTTTTTCTTTTTGGGTCGCGGTCATTGTGTGAGAGTTGGGGGACACCCAGGACATGTCTCCAGTCCATCATAGGGACATATACACACAAACAAGACAGAAAACCATAGACACTCTCACTCACACCTAGGGACAATTTAAAACTGTCATACTCCATAAGAAGTCACAAAGTTGGCTCTAATTCATGTGACTTCTTTGTGACCTCTTAGCTTCTACTGTTCCTCTGAAAAGCAGCTGGCAGCTGTTAGAAAATACAGCAGTCTTTACAAAACTTAGAAATCTATGAGCTTAAAAAGATACAGTTGACGAAGCATGGGGGAGACTGTACAGACACACAGAGACACACAGGCGGCTCTTTGTGGCTGTAGTGGCCAGGAGGAAGTGCGCCTCCGCCGAGTATCGTTCGTTTGGTCATTATTCAATCAATCAATCAATCAACTTTATTTATATAGCACATTTTAAGAACCACAGGGGTAGCCAAAGTGTTGTACCATATCAATCAATCAATCAATCAAATTTTATTTGTATAGCACATTTCAGCAGCAAGGCATTTCAAGGTGCTTTACATAATTAAAAAACAAAATAAAAACAGCATGTGACAATGAATAAACAGTAAGAAAGAGAAAAACATCGAAGACATCAAAAACCTGCACTCTAACCCTAATTTAGCCATAAGCAACTCTAAACAGGTGGGTTTTAAGTTGAGATTTAAAGGCACCCAGTGTTTCAGCTGTTTTACAGTTTTCTGGACAGTTTTCACAATAGATAGATAAAAACAGTAATATTGTGCAATATCTGTCAGAAATGATGGTGGTCAAATTTGCAAATGCTAAACAGCATGTACTGTCTCAGTCTGTTTAATAAAAATGTCTTGCGAAGGTAAGGGAAGTACAATTCTGTACAAGGACAGGAGTTGAGAAGCGGACGGAAAGAGACCTGTTTTAGTTTAGAACTGTAGGAGGAGGGAGGAGCTTTCTGGGAGTTCTGAGCCGAATGTCTCTTGAGCTATGAAAGGTGTGTGTGAAAACGAACGTCTTGCAACCATGTGACTGCGAACATCTTTATGGAATAAACTTCTTATGGAGTATGACAGAGCCTTAAGAGTTACCAATGAACCCAACATGCATGTTTTTGGTTTGTGGGAAGAAACCAGAGTACCCAGAGAGAACATGTAAATTCCACAAAGAAAGACCTTAGTTGGGAGCAAGAAGCAACCTTCTTGCTGTGAGGCAACAGCACTAACCACTGTACCACCGTACAGCCCTGCTTTAAGCATTAACAGTATAACCTGCAGAATAACATGTACGTAGATAAGTGTGTAAACAGTATCAGTCAAAGGTTTTCGACTCTGATCAGTTTTAGGTGAGTTTTAGTTTTAAAAATGTTGTGTTGGCATAGTTATCAATGTAATGTTGAAATAGTAGAATAGTTATTGATAAACTGTTCTGATACGCCCTTGTGGTGAAAGTTATATTTGCGAGAGGAAGTTGCTTTGGGAATTTATTTGTATTTATAGAATCACTTTTAAAAGTAACTGTTCTTAACCTAATCAATGCTTGTTTTTGTGCTGAACTTACTGATCGATGTATTGATCGGTACTCACTCAGCTACAGGACCAGCAGCCAGTGATCCCATGAAAGCACACGGAGCATTGAGCAATGACAGCACCGTGCACGAGTTTGAAGCATTTCCTCCACGCTGCCATCGCTGGGACAAACACCTGCAGACACATAGTGGTGACATCACACCACCATTCACCAATAACAGCATAAATAATTACCATTACAGCCAGTTTGTGATCAATAATTGGAAATCTGTATGGACCTATAATAACAAATATCTAGTTAAGAACAAGATCAGAGAGGTTCATTTTAAAATAACTCATCAAGCAAACTAATTCTTCAAAAGACAAATATGTGGATGAATCCTGTATCTTTTGTAATACGGTTTCTGAAACAATTCTGCATATTCTTTATGAATGTATTTATGTAAAATTCTTTTGGATTAAAACTGAACATGTATTTGAACTATTTTGTGATATCAAAGTTAATTTAGAAGAAAAAGGGCATTATATTCAATGAAAGAAAAGATTAAAAAAACTTTTTATTTTGCACCTTTTGATTCTGTTTGGAATTTTTTTATTTATAAATGTAAGTGGTCTAATAGGAATCCCACCTTAACTCAATGCAAAACTGAAATGAAGCTGTACTTTTGAACATGACAAAGAAGAAAAATAACAAGCCTGAAAGCCATAAAAACAGGGAGCAGCGTGACCAACTCAAGTGGCTCAAGTGAATTGGATGAATTGGAGTCACGGTGAGTGACCTGAATCAAGTCCATAACCTGAACCAAGTTTACCATCTCTGGTACAGACTGTATATTTTACGGTCCTCAGTCCCATGGATTAGATTCCTGGCATTTGCCCAGCTGTGCCTCTGATTGGCTCCTTGTGCTAAACTTTTACTCAATCATTGTTCCTCATGAGTCGTGTATCACTTGATCCCCTACATTTGACCCAATCAGAAGCAGTGTAGAGTGAGTCATGATTTCCTGTTTTCAACCAAAGTCCTGTGGGTAATGTAGTTTATATGAACTACATGTAGCTTAAAGTAGCACATTTGTAATCCAATTCATTACCGAGTAAAAAGTGTGAACATAAACATGTGAATTAAAATCAGGGAGAAAAAGAAGTGAGTACCATAACACAAGTGCACTGGGTCTGGTCCTTACCAGTGAGCTGGTGTATGATCTGGATAGAAGTGATGACAAGCTGCCAATGAGATGTGTCCCAGTTAACTAAACCAATAGAAATTATGTACAAACTCCATCCACTCGGTGGGCAGCTTTCTCCACTGGCCTGGAGTGAATCTCAGCAGACATGCAAACTAAAGTACCTGTTTGCTTAGTTAAATCCAGGTGGTGCACTTCCACAGGTGGTGCACTTCCACTGGATGTCAAGCACATATTTTGATTCTAAACCAACATTCGTTCATATTTACATCTAAAATATTTGAGTAATAACACCAGTAGTGGGGGAGGGGGATTTTACTACAAGACAAGAAGACAAGGAAGCGTCTTCAGAAGGATCCGGTGTATTAATGTGTGTTTGTGTGTGTGTGTGTTTGTTGTGAAATGCAAATTACAATTATTTTTAAGTAGATGCAAAAATGACAAAAAAGACAAAAATAATGATCAATTAACGTAAATTGTTTGAATTATATTATATTTGTTCAAAAATGCAACATTTTTTGTGTTATGAAACACAATTTCTCCCATTTTCACTTTTATGCCACAGCCTCATAAATTTGTTGTAAAAAGTATTTTTCATGGACAAACAGTGACACCAAGGTTACATATTAAAAAAAAAACATATTTTGGCTAAATGCAGATTTAAAATGTGATGTATATAATTATAAAGCTTTCACTGTAGACCATATTTAGTCCAATTCTAAAGCAGTGATGATATTTCTGGAGGTTGTAGTACTCAAAACAAGAAAACAGTAATGACACATTTATCTAAAGGTTCTCCTTCAGGCAAACTAACAGAATAAATGTTCTCTGTCCTGACTTTGAGTCTTTTTATTTTGCTCTGCAGTGGGTAACTGAATAATTGTCTGTCTGTCTGTGTGCACTGGTCTCATTTACTCACTCACTTCACTGAACATTGACTGAAGGTCAATGTTTCTGTTGCCACATCATCTTTATGATCAGTTACTGTTCTGCAGAACGAATCTTTGCCCTGCAATAATAATAAATAACTTCTTTTACAGTGACATTTAAATACTGTAAAACCTTTTTCACAATGATTCTTTGAGCATCCTTATAAATGTAAAATAAAAGTGGTTATTAAAGCAGTGGGTGTTAATGATAATGCTCACAACATGCATCCACAAGTACGCTGCAGACTGATCAGATTCTGATTCAGGATTTAGGTTGTTAAATGCTCACATGCTGCATTTATAAAAAGGCACTGCAATAAAGGATTACAAGTCTCATCACACTTTTTCAGGACTGATGAGAACCAGCAGAACAAACAGAACCCTGAAGAACCAAAACTTCTTAGATTTAGTTTGTCCTAAGCTACTATCAGGGTTGGGGTTAGCATTAGCTTGTGTGCTAACCTGCTGTCAGTGTCTTCCTCTGGATATTTGTCGACCACGTTGATTATGTCGAGACACACCAGACCCACACACAGAATCTTCTTTTTCTCCTCCATGTTGGTCCTGACTCACTGACTGTGGTTTTATTCTGTCATGAATCAATATTTCTGGACTTTGCTCCACACAGGGTTCATTGTTCTTCCTGTCTAGTCACTGCAATAAGACATGGCATTTCCTGTCAGTAAAGACTATAAAATAAAAGCCTCACTGTTACTGTGTAAAGGCCATTGAGGTTCGAATGAAAAAAACATTTCTCACTTCCTGTTGTGTACTCTTATGACAGTAAACTGGACTGCTGCCAGCTTCAGACCAGCACTTTGAACCAGACAGAAAAATAACTTGTTCAACCCAAAACAGACTAAAGTTATAACAAAAACAAAGTCAGCATGATACAGTTTGACCCACTACATATAGACAGGTTTATAAAGTTAACATGTAGATTTGCACTTTAAATTAAACCTTAGTTTTACTTAAACAGTGTCTGTACCAGAGTATACCCATCTTGTTGTAGCTGTATTTTGTCAAAACATCAAGTAACTTTGAGGTTTGTGAATGTTAAACTTTAATAGTCCAGCATATGTGTGTTTGAGGTGGAGGCTAGTTTTGTGCTTGCAATAATGCTTGCGTGTCAGTTTTTCTGGAAGAAGACATTAACGTCTAGTGTGTGTGGTGTTTGAAATTGTGGGCCTTTAAATATAGCTGTCTAAAAAATCAACAGATATGTGACTAGTGGTGGCATTTACAGTTTTTCTCGATACTTTACACGCATTTTCTGAAAGCATGCCTCATATTCTCAGAACTGTAAAACACATCAAGAAAACACAATGGACAAAACCCTTTAACTCTCCTGCAAAACTAAACTTTACATTCAAAACAATGTCCTACGGCCACAAAAACGGATCCCCTCAACACCTTGGCTGCGCCTAGAAATTCTGTCAATAAACGTTATGAACAGAATCTGTGACAAAGGGCAACCTTGGCGGAGTCCAACTCTCACCGGAAACGAGTCCGACTTACTGCCGGCAATGCAGACCAAGCTCTGACACCGGTCATATAGGGACCTAACAGCCCGTATCAAAGGGCCCGGTACCCCATACTTACCTACTAGGGGCATGTAGCCCCTGACAGCATAGCTCCTAGGATCATTGGGACACCTAAACCCCTCCACCACAGTAAGGTGGCAGCCCAGGGAGGGGCTGTCAATATCCATAGTGAAAAGCAATGATCCTTCAGGTAAGTCTATATTTTTTTATATAATAAAGTCATAGGTGTCTTTTATATAGCTATCGTGTTTAATAGATAATGGTTGTAGATAGTATTCAATAAATTCAGCTGTCCTGTAGGTTTCACTGCCGCAGTCTGAGACTATGGGCCTTCCAGGAGGAATTTCATGTGGCTTGCTCCATTTCTGCAGCTCTTTGTGGATTCTAGGCAGCAAGTAAAAGCATCTTGCCTGGGCTCAGAGTCACACTGCAGGTAATTTTTTTGTTTATAATTTAAAAAACAAACTGTAAATTAACCTGAGTTTAGAGGAAAACAAGTAAGACCAATAATTTCCATTGATTTAGTCCAGCAGCAACTATTAGGATTTGTAATATTTTCCCATTAATCAACATCATCTGTGAATATCTGCCCACAGAACTGGGGTTCCAGTAAGAGAATTATTTATCCCAAATATGCAAATGAGTTGGTGTACATCTCCATTATTTGTTGTTTTTATTTACAACAATAAATATTCATCCTGTGCTTAGAAATCTAATCTAAGTTGACTCAGAGTTTATGGATAAACTAAGAGTTTTTACTTTCATGGTAAGTGAACTCTATTCTGGAATATCCCTCAGGTGTCTGCACAAGGATAAACATTAAAAAGTGAGCAAACGCGTCACTAGAAAGGAACCTAACTTCATGTCTGAATTTACTGGGGTTTCAATTTTCAGCCTGTTTCAGTTTTTCTTTTTAACATTTTACGTTTTTTTTTTTTAAATGTGTAAATAAGACACAGGGTTCCCAGCATTTTTTTAATGATGATGATGATGATGGTGTTTCCAGGCTGTGGATGACACAGAATAAAGCAGGATTCAGTGAAATTAATCTGAACTCAAATCACTTTTTTTTTTTTTACAAAGATTTAAAAATAAAGATGTTATCAGCTGCTATACTGTAGGAACCTCTGAGGAGATCAGACTTGTTTTAGTCAGAGATCAAAGAGTCTGCTCAGTCAAAACTAAGAAGAGAAATTACAGTTAATTTACTAACTATTTTAAAAGAATTGTAAAATACAAACTTGTCCTTGATGATCAGAGTAAAGCTTGGAAGAATTTTAAATGTATGAGACACCATTTCTTCAGTCTTCAAAGCCTCTTTTTATGACTGGCTGGTGTCGGATCATCTTTAGTTCATAGGTTCCCTCTTGGACTGGACGGGGTGCAGAAAAACCCACCTAGGAGACCCAATTCTGCTAAACAGGTATGGTCTGGGGCAGGTTTTAGGGAATCTTTGGAGATCAAGACACACACTCGGACAGAGTTCAGGACAGGAGTTACAGAAAACAAACAATGCTGTTGCCATGGTAACATCATTCCCAACATGCTGACATTGTTAAACATGACTGAGACACTGGTGAACCAATCAGGCATGAGCTGAGGCGACTGTACAAACAGTGATGTCATCAGCTCCCAGAATGCTTTACTCCAACCTTCTAGCTGGTATTTAAAGTTCAGAACTTCAAATCTGAACAGTTCTGCTGGTCCACACCTAAATTACCTTCTTTTTATTTGGTACCAGTCCAGGCCCGGTCTGAGTGTGGTGAGGGGGCACAGAGCTCAGATTCAGAATCAGACTCCCCCTCTGCGATGTATGGTCTGACAGCGGGGCAGCGGCCAGAGCCTCCTCCTACTTGCTGCTCCCCCAGACCAGCAGAAGAATAGAACCCGTTGTTCAGGAAGTCCAGGTTCTCTCTGGACTGTGAGATGGAGAAGCCGCTGAAGGAGCGCTCCAGTTCTTCGTGGTCCACCGACGGGATGGAAATGGAGGTGTCGCTGTCAGGCTTCACCTCGCCCCCAACTCCGGTTCCGTTGGTACGTTCTCCACCTGTCTCTGGTCTCTCAGAACCCCCTCGGTCTCCAGTGCTGTGTCGGTTTGATCTGTTCCCACTGTGTCTCTCTCCAGCAGGAGGAGGGGGCAGTCGAACCATCGACGCATCCCCCACTGGGCTGGGCGTGTTACCATGGCTGTGCTGAGGGGGAGGGGCCTGGGGATGAAGCTGAGAGCTGATTGGCTGCCAGGATGTTGATGGTGGGCAGGTGGGAGCCGTGTAGTTCCGGTGTCCGGTTGAGCTGCTGGAGCGGACCATCTTTGTCACAAACCGAGTCCTCTCCACATGGTCGCCAGGCAACACCCTGAAAGTAAACAATACAAGTGCAACAAGTCAACAGCAGCAAGTAAACAACATTTTACCAACAATAGGTTCTGGTTCTGCACCTTGATCTCTTTGAAGATGGCTTCCTTCTGTACAGGGATAGATTTTGGCAGTAACCTTGTTGGTCACTGTGGTAACTTCTCCTGCTCCTAATTCTGCTTGGTCTGTGGTTCTAGTAGGGTACTGGTTCTTTGGTTTCCAAGAAACACAAGACACTTACTGGAGGATTTTGGAGATGGACTGACTCTTTTCCAGTTGATCCACAGGACTGTGATAAGGCGGGGCTGGGTCTGGTTCTTTGGATCCAAAGTAGGCATCAGTCTCAGCTTGAGGGATTCCCATTCGTTGAATGTAGATATTTACCAGAAAGTCTAGCTTCCTCTCCATGGACAGGACCTAAAGGACACAAAACCAGCAGGGAACAGGGAATTTGGGACTGAAGGCGCATCAGAATTTGCAGGACTCAGTCTTTTGGATTACCTGTTTCTCCACCTTCCCCAGGCGTCCCATCATGCTTGGATCTTCAGGTAGCTCCTCACCAGCTGTTTTAGGACGGTCCTTGTCTGCGATTGGTGTTCCTCTACCAACAATCTGATCTACCCTGCCAGTCAAGATAAAAGACATCATGGTCAGAAGTTAGGAATAATACTAACACAGTTTGCTATGGTCAGATTTCTTACCTGGCCTGAAGGTTCTTAATGCGGGCAAGCATGTCCAGGTGACCAGCTGAATACTGTTCAATCACGTCCATGACATCATAGGGTCGAAGACTCTCCTTAAACTTCCTCTTAGAAACCATAAAGCGCATAATGCTGAGGAAAAAAACAAAAAGCGGTCAGTAGACTTAGGTGGACTCAGATGGACTCAGGTACTGTCTGTAAGATGTGGGGTATCTAATCATAGCCAGTCTCTGAGGACCACAGCTATCTGCAGAGTCTACTGTCTGAAAGCAATAACTATTTCTCCACTCCAGTTCAGAGCTAAGGTCCAACTATTTGGGTAGAGACTGACAAAATTAGAACTTAACCTGACAGACCAACTGAGGAGTTCTGACCCTGAGAAAGAGTAAAAGGAGGAGGAGGATAGAACAAGAAGAAGTTCTGACCCTGAAGAGAAAGGGGACAAGGAGGAAGTTGTAAAGGACCTCTTGTCCTCATGATCACATCATTGGTGCCAAACAGCAGCTTGTTTTGTTTTCTTCCTCCTAACTCACAAGTTCTGAGTCTGATCCAAGTAGAGGACCTGAACCAAACCAAGAAGTGAACAAGAACCAGATATGAATCATCAAATACTGGCGTCACTTCAGACTGGAGCTAATGATGTCAAGAACCTGGTTTCAGGACTGAAATAAGATCTGAAACTTTGGGACAGTAACTGAGAGGACTGAAGGGCTGCTATAAACAAACAACAGGGATATCATTTCTATTATGAAGATAGAAAAAGTCTTTCATATTTTTATTTCTTCTGCATTGACTAATGTGATTCTGTCTTTACCTGCTTTAATAAATCTTCCATGGATTGTCTGCAGCTTGTCCAAAATGCAGCTGCTGAGCTTTTGACCATGTTGTCCAGGTGTTCTTATGTTACACCTTTCCTGATCTCTCTGCTCTGGTTTTCTGTTCTATACAGAACTCAGTTCAAAGTTCTGTCTGGACTTTTAAGGTTCTGTGTGGTAAAACACCTAAATACATTTCTGAACTTTTATCACCAAATGTCACCGCCAGGATCCTGAAGCACACTTATCAAGAACTGTTATCTGTCTCTAAGTCGAGGTGAAAAACTAAAAATAACAGAGCCTTTGCAGTCAACACCCCGACTCTCTGGACCTTTTTGCCCTTCCAGCTACATTCTGTGAACTCAATGGATTCATTCAACAAACAGCTCTTTAGACTGACATTTTGGTAACAAGCTGGTTTATATTTTTTTCTGATTATATATTGGCTTTTAATATTTTTGCTTTTATTTTAACTTGCGTCTTAAGTTACTTTATTTTGGTGTGAAGCATCTTGTAACTTTTATCTTGAAAGGCACTGTATAAATAAAATTTTCTTATTTACGTATTTCACGTGGTTGTGACAGAACACAGTGAAACAACAGAAACAATGAAGCTAAGTGATGTCAGACTGACTGCTCTTACCCAACAGCTGATGGTGACCTTTGACCCTGAGGTGAGCATAAATAAAAAAATAAATAAATAAAAATAACGTGAATAAAAAACAGAATCAGTGCATAATAAACAGCAAATAAAGAGTGAGTAAAGCGATGAATGGTCAGCGGGTAAAGCAGGTGAGGTTTTGACAGACAGGTCGTACCAGATGGCTCTGATGGTGACCTTTAACCCCGGTGTCAAATCCTGAGGGACGAACTCACAATGACAGCTCTTGTTGTCGTCAACCATGTCATCACCTGGCAGGCTCGCCTCTGAAACAATAACAACATGTTTAGCCCCGCCCCCTCACCTGAAACACTTGTTGGTTCCTGTCATGTGACAGGAAGTCCAGAGACCTAAAACAGCTGAGTCACTCTCCCCGTGTGTGCGCACGCATGAGTGCTGACCTGGGTAGCTCTTCTGTCTGAACTCTTCATCCTGCATCTCTATCAGCACTACAGGAGGAAGAGGAGAGAGGTAACACCTTCATCAGTGGATGATCACACTCATCATCATTATCATCTAGTTTTGTGGCTGAGCCAACCAAAATGGAACAACTCATCATCTTCAGCTCCACGGGGTTAGCCTAGTTTCACATAAAAATTAAAACACGTAACTGTTAGCCTAGCATAGCATAAGGACTAAAAACACACAAAATTGTTTGCCTAGCAAAAATAAAGACTAAAGCCAAATATAATTGTTAGCCTACATTGAAAACACATCAAACAGCATAATCTCTTTTTTTACTTCTCCAACAACTAATCCTTCATTAGTTGTCAAACTGCACTTGTAGCAAAGACTGGTGCGAAATGTAGTGATCAAAGTAAACACAAAGATAATTTTCTAAAAATGTCAGTATTATTTTAACCAGTCAGATACCATGGGGGCAAACTATGAAGCAAGTTCAATAACGCCTAGGATCTTTAGAAACAAAATCAGTAAATGAGTGTCGGTACTTACAGACAGTTAACCTAAACTTTAAATTCATCACCTGTTCACCAGCAGGAGATGAGCTAAGCCTGTTACCATGGTGATCCAGCCTCTAGGCTTTTTCAGAAGACACCTCAGGCCGGACTTAGACGCCTTCTCGCTGCCTCGTGTGATTTCTGAATGGAGTGAGGTAGCGAGACAGGTGGAAGTCAACCCACCCCTGATGCTCCTATGTGCCGTGAAGCGAGGTAGTAACAGAGCTAAAACAGCTGATATGTGAGCCGGCTTTGCAGCTCCATAATGTGTTGAAGTGATGACATATAATCTGTGCAACCACCCAGTCAAAGGATTAAACAATAAAGCAGTTTATTATCCAGAGAAGATCAGTAACACACAGTAACTCTGCATTTAGTTTAAAAAGAGAATTACTAAACTGAGTTAAACTGTTATGTTTTGAAAACGATACAATGGAGACGTCTGTCACACATTTAATGCCGTGCACTCCATGTGAGCGCAGCTGAGTTCTGCTCTATACCTCCTTTGGTTCCTCAATGCTCGCTTCTTTTCTGAAAGCTAACATCTGTGTGGATCATGAGCGGCTCCATCAAGGATTTATAAACAACCAGAGAAAGCATAAAGACGGACTGGTCTTTGCAGCCATTTCACTGAACTGTTTTATGAAAGAGCCTTCTGTTACTGAAAACTCTAACTTTCAGATCATTGCAGCCAGCTAAGCAGAAAATCTTGCTTCATAGTACACCCCTCATGACGTCCAGTTCAGACTAACAAGGCTATCTTGAATCTTGAACCTTTCAGAACAGCTCAAACTTGCTTGGGCTAATTCTGACCCATTTTTCCTGAAGCTTGGCTGATGAGAGCTGACCAATCAAAGCTGTTCCCTCTCTTTTTCCTCCTTCATTCCTTCCTTCTCCTGCTTCTTCCTGATCTTTTGTCCTCTCATGTCTTTCCAACTGCTCAGATATTTTAACTCACTGTAGATTAATCCCAACTTTGGTGACCTGTGCAGGTGTACCCTCTCGAGGTAGGTTCCGCCCTCTGTCCTTAACAGGACGCAATGATTCAAAATCTTTGTGTTACTGTTCGCTGACAGTTTGGGTTTGTATCCAAATTGGACTGCAGGGAAAGGTAACTTTCTCTGCTTAGTGCCCTGAGATAACTTTTGTAATAAACTGATTCTGTTTAATTAATTTAATTGAACTGAATTTAGCTGGAAGATTAATTTTCAGCTCATTTTGTTTCGTAATCACAATTTTTGATAAATCTAATTTCCTCTGGAAATAAGTTCTGAAACCTGTTTCATGAAGGACACACCTGTGGTTTTTCCTGACCCAATCCACCTAAAGCTGCCTCCCTTCCCCTCACACAATCCCCCAGGCCTCCCAACAGGACAATTGAACTTTAATTGAAAATAAACAAGTAGTCAGAGATGTTGCCTCGCAGCAAGAAGGTCAGAGGTTGAAACCTACCTGTGGAGTTTTCATGTTTTCCCTGTGGTTTAATTAGTAACACTAAGTGGTCACTGTTCTGTCTGATCGTTGTTAACACAAAAATGAGTCCCGGTTGCAATGTTTGAAGTCTAAAACTAGTTCCTCTCACAAAGGTAAAACAATAAAATAAGCAGGAGGTATCATCCTACCACCACCCTCTGATGTAACCATGCCCCCTGGGGGAGGAGCTTCACTGCTTTCACCTGATGGCCTGAGGTTCTGCTCAGATGGTCTAACTTAGATTTGTTTTTTATTAGTAAAATAGTAAAACTGGAACCATGAAGGACTTTGGGAGATTATTATTCATCTCATTTGTGGCGGGTCATGGAGAAATTGAGACCTCTCTCCCCAGCGACACTCTCCAGCTCCTCCTGGGGGGTCCCAAGGTGTTCCCAGACCATAGGAGATTTATAATCCCTCCAGAGAGTTTTAGGTCTCCACCCAGAGAGACATGCACAGAAAACCTCCAGAGGGTTGGCGCCCAAGAGGTATCCTGATCAGATTCCGAACCACCTCAGCTGGTGGCAGATTGTTTTATATATATTTATGTTTGTGCTAATCTGTTGTTGTTTACTCTGAATGTTGACAGAATTTCACTAAAATGAGCTAAAATGGTTCTGTGACCGGCTGCAGGATCACTCAGGTTGGACCCAGTTAAACGGTAAATGGCTTTATCTAGTCCAAGGACCCCAAAGCGCTTTACACTACAATCATTCACCCATTCATCCTCACATTCACACACTGATGGCGGTAAGCTACATTGTAGCCACAGCTGCCCTGGGGCGGGCTGACAGAAGTGAGGCTGCCATCACACCGGCGCCACCGAGCCCTCTGACCACCACCAGCAGGCAAGGAGGGTGAAGTGTCTTACCAAGGACACAACGGCTGAGACAGCCGGAGCGGGGGCTCGAACCAGCAACCCTCCGATTACAGGACAAACCCCTACCTCCTGAGCCACTGCCGCCCAGTTTGTCTTACCTTCAGAGTTCTGACGAGATGCTGCTCCTCGGATCCTGAAGGCCTGCCTGGTTCGGCTGCGTTCTCCAAAGCTCCAACTTTTTGGAACTTTGCTTGGACTTTCCTCTAGATTGGGTTCCATGCTGGGAGATCTCCGCAAAGCCTGGACTCCTCCTGGGGTTCCAGGAACTCCAGGGCCAACACCCAGTCCAGGAGCAACTCCAACTGGAGGAGCCACTGCAGATATGAAGAAGAATGGATGAGACTCAGTTTCTGTTTTGTTATCCTCACCTGAATGTGACCCTCATTCTGGTTTTGGTTTGGTTATGTTTCAGAGACACATACCTGCAGTGAACTGGGTCTCAGGTAAAAACAAACTAAATGAGATCCTCTGACTTCTGTCTGCTCACTCAACTCAACAGATACAAACATGTCAGAGAAACGTGCACATCCATGGTCTTAGTGCTTCTTCAGATAAATTCAAAATCTGCCAAATGGATCTGATCTGAAATCAGCTCCTAATGGCTACTGTTTAGATGTCTGCAGCAGAAACCTTGGAAAACAGAACTTACTGTGGTTCTGACACCCACCATGCTGAGGAGAACCTTTTCCTTTGGTTCCTGAACTCCGTGGAGATGAGAAGACCCTTTCCTTCAGACTGACCTTCTGACTGCAGGAAAAACAGACAATAATTCAAACATGGATGGACCCAACATGTTCTCTGAACAGTAGGAGTGCAGAAATGTTTGTGTTTGTCTGAAACTGTACTCAGATCAGTTAGAAGAACCCAAAGCTAACCTTGGTGATGGTTCTGGCTGGACATCCTTCCTGCTGACAGAAACACAGATATTGGTTCTTTTATTAAACTGAAACCAAAAATAAACCTGCATTATTTAAACAGCGATGAGCTAAAACATAATGTCAAACATCTGAAGGTCCCAGAAACAACCAGCCTATCCTACAAGTCCTGCAAGATCTGGATCAAGTTGCTTTTGTTTTTGTTCTGTTTCCTCTGTAATCAACACTTTCAGAACCTCCTCATCTTGACCAATAGGATGGTACTTTTGGATAATACTTTTTTAATCTGGGACAGGTGGTTTTGGCTCATTCCTTCGGTCATTGTAGGTTTTTATTCTCATAAAGAGACTCGTATGAAATCTTTCACCGACCTGAAAGAAAGTCCTGATTTGTTCTTGAGGTTCCTCAGTAAGTCCAACTGATTGAGAGGAGGAATCAACCTGGAGACACACAGGCACGCTAATAAAGGTATAGCAGGAACACGCATGGAAACAGATTGTCCACAGGTAAAAACCTACCTGTACATGGGGACAGATACAGTCCTCTCATAATAATCCCAAGTTGAAGTCAGATCAGTTCGACTTAGATTGGTGGCATAAACCCTCCAGGCTGCCTGCAGATCCACACAAACACTTTCATGAAAGTATCAGTTAACTCCAGAGATTTTCAGAATAAAATCACATTCCTAGGCACCTGCCCAATGGAGCAGGTGGAGCAGCTGCTCCCCCTTTTTTAGGTGGGGGTGCAAACTTGGTTTTGCGGCCTCATTTTCTGACTTAAAAATATAATATCTTTATATATTAACTTTATTGTCATTACTTTACGTGTAAACATACAAATGATTGAAATAACAGTTCTCTCACATTTACGGTGCAAAAAAAGTAAAATACAAATGTAAACAAAAATTTTTTAAATAAAATTAAAATAGCATATATATGGCTTCCAGTGAATGTGGATGGAGAAGAACATGTTTGTTTCGATTATAATTTTTTATAACTGACGTTTGCCTGAGGCACACCTGTGTAATAATCATGCTGTTTAATCAGCATCTTGATCTGCCACACCTGAGAGGTGGATGGATTATCTCTGCAAAAGAGAAGTGCTCACTAACACAGATTTACACAAATTTGTGAACAATATTTGAGAGAAAAAGGCATATTCTGTACATAAAAAGTATTAGATGTTTGAGTTCAGCTCATAAAAAATGGGATCAAAAACAAAAGTGTTGCATTTATATTTTTGTTCAGTATATTTGGGAATGTCATCCTCTCTTTAAGATTTAAGAGCTACATAAACACATAGAACTTCTACGATGATTTCCCTCTGAACTTCATTTCACCTTCATATAGCCAACCAATCACTGAGCAGGTGTGTCAGAATATGGCTCACCTGGATAAGTCCAGCTGCTGGATTTCGTCTCTTCTCAAAATGTTTCTGTCTGTGCTGCTCCTGCACTTTCAGAGCAAATCCAGAACCCAGAATGCCCTGAAGACAGACAGGTGAGCAGGTGGGTACATGGAAGTGCCCTCAGGTTTAAACTCTGCTATAAACTTAGGTTAAAATTAGGTAAAAACACAGGTGAACACAGGTTAAAATTCAGGTATGAACTTGGAGAAACTCAGGTTTAAACTAAAGTATAAACTCTGGTAAAAACACAAGTAAATTCAGGTAAAACTCAGGTAAATTTATTTGAACTTAGGTATAACCTTAAGTAAGCTATGGTGTATGAACTCAGGTATAACTTTTTTAATACACAAAATCTTTTGAATGTTATGACAGTTATGTAAATGAGTTTTACAAGAAGGTGGTTTTAAACATAGGATGAATCTTTGTTTATGCTTTAAAGGTTCCTGAATAAAGTTCATGGAAAATTTTTAAATCCTTAATAAATATTTAGGCAAAGAAAATTTGATCCATGAGCCAAATTAGAGTCTGTTTAGCAGAGGAAAAGGACAGCAAAATATCTTTAATTATCAACCCAACATCTAACTAAATTCATAGCCAAGACGATATTGTCAGGTTTGTGGACGACGGAAAGGAACCCTGAGCGCAGACTCATTACAAAAGAAACTAATTTATTAAATAAGACAAATAAACAAAAACAAAAGCTGACGAGGCAGCAACTTAAAAGAACAAAAATCCAAACAACGGTGGGCAGAACAACAAGGAGACAAGGTACGGAGC
>NC_051433.1:62630-66852 GCF_001649575.2 Kryptolebias marmoratus
ACTAGTGGGAGAAATGACTGGGTATTTGAGTGCTGAGGGTAACGAGGGAAGTGGAAACAGGTGAGTGGAGATGATTACGGACAGGTGGAGATGGGCGTGGCAAGAAGAGCAAAAGAGTGACGGAGGAGGAGTGAATACTGAGCAGGAACACAAACAGGAAAAACCCAAACTGAAAACACTAATTAAAACCCACCGAGAAACCATAAAGAAAACAAAAAAGAAACAAAAAAATCCAATTCCTCACAGATATACATTTCATAAGCTTAGCTACTGAAGTTATGCATTTCTGACCTGGTCCTATCTTAACAGAGTCTGTAGATTCAAAAAATGATCAAGGTAATGCTACAAAATAATTACGATAGTAATCAAAAATTTATAACAAATGTATCATAATTGTTGAAACTGTTTGCGTCTGTATTAAGCTTTTGTTTAAAAAGGTAATTAGCAAAGTTCGTGCACTTAAACCAGCAATATCTGGAATCAGAAGCCTCTGCCAGTATTGTGTGGTGAGCCGGAAGCTGAAAAGTTTGGAAACCACTGCATTAAAAGGACTCACAGCCGGCAGAGCAAAGAAGGAAACTCCAATCAGTGTGAATGTTGCAGCCAGCAGACGTCCATTCCAGGTGATGGGAAATTTGTCCCCATATCCAATGGTTGTTAGGGTAATCTGAAAGAGACAGGAACAGACCAATCAGAAGACCTTATTACTGAGGAAGAGATAAGAGCTTTCAACTTGTCAACCTTTAGATCAGTCATTCTCAAATTTTTCATGAGCACCACTTCATGAAATACTAAGATTCATGAAGCACCATCATAACAGACATGAAAAACCACCTTACAAACTACTGGTTTTTATTCTTGTACTGAACCATTTCAAAAGACCCGAGTATCTGTCACAAACAAACAAACTGACCAATCTCTAACCTGCTTTTTTCCTAACTTTACCCTGTGAAAATGCTGGTATAGATTCTCAGTCATCCAGGACATGGTAAATCCAAAAAAGGTTTAAAAAAAAAAACTGGACTTCTATTCTGTAGCTGAAGATGTTTCTCTTCTCTTCTCTTCTGTTGTTGATGGAGCCCTGCTGCTTTGGAGCTTTTTAATTATGGATGAACCCACCCCAAAGTTTCCAGACTTAGCTTCCTCCATAGAGGATGTGTTAGTGTAATTGAGAAGGTCTTGAAAGTACTTCTTTCACCATCTGACCACATCACTGGTTGAGATCAGCAGCACCCCACCTTCATTATACGCAGTGTTGGTAAAGTGCTGCTTCTCCGACCTCAGCCGCCTGACGGTTTGCCAGAATCTTCTCAGAGCTGATTGAGAGTCTCGACACAAGGCCTCACTGAACTCCTCCCACACCAAGCCTTTGCCTCAGCATGTTACAGCATGATGTTACAGCTCCTGTAACTTTATATTTTCCATGATGTGATGGTATTGCTCCCCTAACTTTGTTTTTCATGATGGAGCATTACTGCCTCTATAACTTTATTTTTTCATCATGGGATGGTTTTGCCCGCCACCTCATGTTTTCCTTGATGGGATGTTACGGCCCATTCCTATAACTATGTTCTGAGTCAAAAATAGTTGACCTAAGCAAAAGGTGACTCAGTGCAGAAAAGCTTATTGCCCAACAGAGCAATTGTTTTTCTTGTTGTCATTGCAGAAAATCCTTCCTACCATCCACTTTTGTCATACAAGTGAAGTAAATGTGTGTGTTTGAGGTAATCTCACCAATCCCCACCAGAGGGCATCAGCATATGTCTCAAACTGCTCGTTGTCTTCTTTTTCTGCCAAATACACCAGGAAACTGGCCAAGATAAGACAGAGGAAACCAATGTACCAGGCTGTGATCAGCTCCTGTGGAAGTGAACAATTAGTCAATTAGTTTGATCAGTTTTCATCCATCTATCTACCATCCATCATTCTTCCAAACCAGCTTTGTCCTGTTCTGCATTTTGGGGGCAGAGCATATTTCAGTTAAAAATGGGTGGGGGCACGAAGTGATAGCCATGGTCTAGTCCTGACTACAGGTGCACAAGCTCAGGGTTGTTAGGGTCAGAGTTTACATTTGTCCACCTTGTTCCCATTACTCACCAAATGGTAGGTTGGACAGGCTTACCCCCATGACCTTGAAAAGGACCAAACAAAGGATGGATGGATCTACATGTACCATCTGATCAATAAAGCTGATCAATACAGAGCAGAGGAAATGATCAAATAAATGTAAGATGATACCAATGAACCAACAGCAATCTCACACTGTAAGACCTTAGTTTCCATGCCTGCATGGGACAGTTTCATTTCTAAAGGGTCATACTGGGTCATACCTTCCTTCCGTTGTTCCTTATTTAGATTATCTATATATATTAGAAATTCTTACGTTGGCTGTTTAGAGGGCCTTGGTACTGTTAGTTAGAGTTCGTACCTTAGTTTAGTTTAGTCATGTTTAGTTATGTTTAGACCTTAGTTAGTAATTGTTATGTCGGCCGTAAAGAGGGTCTGGTACCATTTAGAAAGCTCGGTATCATTAGCTTAGCATTCTCATGTTTTAGATTACTTATCCAAAATGTACACTTAGTTTAGTTTATCTTGTTTAGCTTTTGTGTTTAATTGTGTGTCATTGTGTTTAATTACTGCTGTAACTTTGTCTGTAATTTTGTTCTTGTGTTGTAAAGCATTTTGAGTCGCCTTGTGCTGAAAAGTGCTATATAAATAAATGTACCTACCTACTGACTTTATGTTGATAGCTCAATTTTTAGACGTTTTCATGTTTACAGTTTCACTCTCACACTGATGAAAAATTAACAAAAGGTTGACAAACAAAAATAACCTGAAATCACTGCAGGTTACTTTAGTAAAGATGGCTCAGTGATCAGAAGGCCACTCCTGGCCCTAGGGCCATATTATGTCCAGAGGAACTTCGGTACCTTCTTTCTGACTCTTTCTACACGTTCACACAAATCGACCACAGGTCAAGTTAGGGTCAGGGTCAGGTCTACATCAGTCACCTTGCTGTGGGCATAGACCACAGATCCCAGCAGCTTCCAGGTTCCTCCTCGTCGGTCCATCCGGATCATTCGAAGAATCTGCAGAAACCGAAGAGACCTGATGGCTGATGTGGCAAAGACGTTTCCTTGAGTTCCAGCAGCCAGGACTGAAATGGAAGCTATCAGCACCATGATGTCTGCAGGTCAAGGGTCAAAAAGAAAAGTCAGGAGTTTATTAATCATGTTTTTATCCAAAAATCATCTTCATCACACTTATTATTCATGTTATTTTTCTGTTTTTGTAATGATTTTTGTCTCACTATTCCTCCCTCAGCTTTGGAAAGACCAAAACTAAACATATCAACACATGCATCTTGATCAAGAACAGTGAGTTCTGACTTTTAGTGGAAGACTAAAATCAAAGAAACATGTCCTCATAAACGTCAGTGGTATTTAGTTAAAGCAAGTGGTAAAACCCAGTACTGTTAGGAGTTCTATAGATGAGACTTCACAGCTGAAACATTATTCAGAGTTTAAATGGGTCACAGAACATTTGACTTTCTATAACTGAACTGGAGTTTTAGATCTTTAACAGTTTTTACAGAATCACAGGTTAAGGATATACTTCCTTCATAGAGATTGGATTGCCCAGCTCCTAACACAAATCCTCGCTTATTTTAGGGAAATTAACCCTATCAAAAGGGTTATCTCCATCTCAGACATCTGGAGGACACTGTGAAGAGTAGAGGTCAAACTAAAAGGCTTGAAATATCTTATTAATCTCTATGGGATTCAAGGTAACTTCACCAGTTGCAGATTTAATCTTGGGAATCAGCCTGGATAGTGTAGCTGCACATGTGTGGTGTGCTAGAAGCCTTCCAACCTTATCTTAAAAAAAATTAACTGCTTCTGAAGCTGCTCCACTTTTATTTTTAATACAAGAAATGATCGTCATCATTCTAGGAAACTGAGTGTAGATTAGAATTTAAATAATTGTAGCATCAGAGTCAGACTACTTTCTGAAACTGCTGCAACCTGCAGTTTAAAGCCTTCAGACTCACCAATGACACAGAATGGTTTTCTGGCAAATTTGAGTCGACCTCTCCATCCTCGATAACGACAGCAGCAACCTGCAGCCCAGATCCTCACCATGTACTCCACCCCAAACACCACGATGGTCACCACCTCCTGGAGACAGCAGCACAAACACCTGATTGTTAGCTTACAGTAGA
>NC_051433.1:66952-96345 GCF_001649575.2 Kryptolebias marmoratus
ATTTAAATTATAGCTCTTGTTTAGCTTTAAACTCGGTTTCAAATTAAAGATGTACTGGTGTAGATTCTCAGTCATCCAGGCCATGGTAAATTTAAAAAGCTTAAAAAACAAAAACAACTGGACTTCTATTCTGTCACAGAATAGAAGTCCAGTTGTTTTTGTTTTTTAAGCTTTTCAAATTAAAGATGGTTCATTCAACAGTTTTCCAATGAAAATGTGGTTTCTTTACTTTAAGTCTGACCCCTATTATAAAAAAGGCAAAGTTTTTTCAGGATCTCTGTACACAGCAAAGTCTGTAAAGTTTTTTTCCTAATGAAATCAGTCCTGACTGGTTTGAGCTCTTTCAGGATCTGCATCCATTCTTCATCAGAACCATTCTAAACATTTTCCCTGTTTGTTCTGATAACTCATATCCTAAACACAGAAATCCTGTTTAGTTCTTGATCTGCTCTGTAGACCTGATGATGAAGAAAAGATGAAAAATGTGTACCAGGATGTAAAGGGCATCCTCTGAGCTCTTCTCGTACTCTCTGATGGTGGAGAACACAGACAGAACCAGGCAGGAAAATACCAGCAGGAACCTGAACAAAAAACACCAGAAAACACATGAAAACTGAGCTCAGATCAGCGAGACAGGAAATGATTAAGGCTGAGACACCTGATCTGAAATCACTCTCCCTCCATTTAGGAGAGAAACTCCTTTCTCGCCACTGATCTTCACTCATAATCAGGTCAAAACCAAGCTGAGTAAAAAGGAACAGACCCACTGAGCTCTTTGTGTTTTTATGTACCCGAAGCCTGCTGTCAGCTGACAGGTGAATGCACAGGTATATTTACACATAGGCGTGGTAGATGAAGGCCCATCCTCGAGGTCTCTCCAGAACATTGTAGAGGAAGTTCTGCAGACGTCTGTAGAGAGCGTTTCGTTTAGGAGGTTTCTTTCCTCCAGAGACACTGCTGCGCTGACGCCGAGGACCTTCATCCCCACCTGCAAACACAAACCTCTTAGAGAAAGCATCGTGTTTGTGTGATGTTTAATTTGACCTTTAATATGTTTCCTCTGAAAACTGCTTTGATTTAAACAGTGTAATTAAGTATTTCATGTTTAAAGAAAGGTCACATGACACCATGATTGTATGCTTGGGTGTAGGTTTAAAGTGTGCAGACTTTGGTTCCAAAAATACAACATGGCAGCTTCTGTAAATCTTTTCCTGCTGGCTTCAACTCCCAATAATGAAAGGAAGCAGAGACACTTCATCCATCTTTTCTATGTTGATGGGAAGAACAGGTCGCTCAGTAATGAGACAAAGAAGGAGGCACAGATTCACAAGAGAAGCATCATGCTAAATGTGTTAGAAAATATGTCAATCAACAAGAAACAACCCTTGAAAACATATCCAAACTGTATTTTTCATTTTTAGTAAAGACAAAGACCCATTTGTTTAAATTGAGGGAGCAGGGCTTTAAACTTCTACTGGTGTCCAGACAGAGAGACGCTTTCCTCCTGTTCAAGAAGGAGTTCCATGGCTGTGCTAATGTTAAATTTGGCGTCGGTACCTGACTACCCTACACATCACCATGTCCAACAACCACCACCATCAGTTTGTTGACAAACTCCAAAGCTAGGCCCAGATCTTCAAACTTAGGAAGAATTCAAACCCAGAAAAAGCCTAACTTCAGGAGATGAAGTCATGTGACTTTTCTTCTTCCTAATTTATTGACATTAAAATTTGACTGTGAAGAAAACAAATATGAAGGTCTGATTGGAAACTGTAGCTTGTAAACTTGAAGCAGGTTCCCTGGGCTGACCCGTCCACACCCTGAGGGATCGTTGAAACATCTGCTGTATAACTACTGTGTGTTATATTAAACATACAGTGAATACATTAGAACTACTGTATAATTTATTATTTATCACTATATTATAGACTATTATAACAGTATAGGGTGGCACAGTGGTGCAGGGGTTAGACCTGTCGCCTCCCAGCAAGGTCATAGGTTCGCTTCCCGACCTGGGGCCTTTCTGGGTGGAGTTTACATGTTCTCCCTGTGGGTTTACTCCAGGTACTCTGGTTTGCTACGTGGGTTGGTCCCACTGACTAAAAACGTTGGGTTCATTGGTACCTCTAAAATTGTGAGTGAGAGAGTGAATGGTTGTTTGTCTCTATGTGTCCCTGTGATGGACTTGTGACCTGTCCAGGGTGTCCCCTGCTTCTCGTAAAATGATGGAGATAGACACCAGCTTCCTGCGACCCGGATAGGAGAAGCATGTAAAGAAAATGGATGTATGGATAATAGTATAAAGTTATACTATTCATCTATTATCTATCCATCCATCCACAGTAGTTCTACTGTGTGTTATAATAGTAGTTATACAATACATCTACTGTACAATAGTAGAGAATATTATATATTATAGACTGTTATAATAGTATAATTACTGTAGCTTATGTTGAAGATGTATACAGTATAGGGTATTTATACTACATGTGTACAGTATATCTTCTGTATAAACACTGTATCTGCAGTTGTGGGAAAAAACTAATCATAAACAAACACTCCTAAAACCAAACGGACTCGAACCTGTAGATCTGATTCCGGGTCAGTTTAAGTGCACATGCGCGTGTACACAGGCGCGCGTACTCATTAACTCGTTACTGACCTGCGATCAGCAGAGCTCCGTCCCTGCTGGACTCGGTCCCTCCCGAGTCCAGACCCACGAACCCGACCTTCAGCTTCTTTTGGTCTGCCTGCGCACCGGGGAACACTCCCCCGTTCCGGGATTTCTGGACCATAATAGAGAGACCTGAACCAGGCTGCAGACCCACAACCAGTCCGAACCGAGCTGCAGACCTACCGCCAGCTCACAGAGTAATCCCTGAGGGTTCGGGTTTGGACCAGAACCGTCTCGCTGCTCTAGAAGATGGAGAGATGCAGAAAGAAAATCCGCAGAGAGGAGGACGACGGCAACTGATTGGCTGATCTCCTCCTTACGTCATCTTAAAGAAACGGGGTGACGTCACCACCAATCCCCGGTAGACAAACAACTCTGAGCAGATCAGATTATCAGTTACAGATTTTAGATCATGAACCCTAGCTGCTGTTGAGGGAAGAAGCTGAAGGTGTTTCCATGGCAACAGCAGGGGGAAGGCGGAGTCAAGAGGAGGGGAGGTTGTGATTGGCTGACTGAGATGTTTAAATAAAACATAAACATTTCAAATGTCCGGTTTCCTGATGTTTCAGTGTCTGATGAGTCGTGTCTCTATTCGAGGCCGGATGGTAAAATCAACCTCTAGCAGATCCTGAACAGTCTTTGCTTTGAACACAAGAAAAAAGGAAAACACCAACCTTTACTACCAGGGTGGATTTAAGCAGTAGAAGTATCTGTTCATGATTGGGTAGTGTAGAAGTACCTGCAGCCCGGGGCCTCTGGGCGCTCCTGGTGCTCCTCTCCCACCCCTGAAGATCCCAGGTGGGGAGGGCCTGCAGGGAATGGACGTCCAGTTGAGGGACGCTGTCCTGAGCAGCAGTTATCTGTGGAAATACGTACCTCGGGAAGAGTTCTGCAGCTCTCCTGACGAAGAACATCTGAAAGTTGTTAGTTTTTGTCTGCTTTTACAAGAACAGAGATAATCGTGCTAAACTGGTGTGTACCTTCAGTTTCCTGTGCTTTGAGATAGTGAAACCGGGCCATGCCCTCTGTTACCAAATTTAAAATATCATCAGGTTTACACTTTTAGTATTGGCTGAATAGTAGCATTTTAATTTCAATATTTTCTCTCTGGATAGAGTAAAAAATCAGCAGGACAAATGTTGTCATGTTTCCCTTGTATTAGTAATACTTTACAAATAGCTTCAATAACTAGAATTCTCCAGACAGCATGAAAAGAAGAGTGCTAATGTTAATGTGTTTGACATAAATGGTTCAAGTTTAAAGAGCATAATTGTAGTAAGAAAGGATACTTAATAAAGCAAACATCTGCCATGTGTACCTGATGCTGTTGTAGAACTTTTTGTTTTGAAGGTTGAAATTTAAAATCTGTGACATTGGGATTAAATTGTTTTTATTGGATTCCATTTTTTTAACGTTTTTTTCCCCATGACGTGTCCTTTGGCCTCCATGATGCTGACATCATCAAACTTTAGATTTTCTTTTTTTTTTTACTTTATTTGTGTTCAACTTTTCTCACAAACAAAAAACCAAAAAGTATAACCTAAACTTTAAGCAGAAATGTTAAAAGAACCAAAACAGCTCCAATATCATCTTTTTTCTCAAAACCCCAAAAGTAATCTGGGACTTTCTTTTCTTATAATGTAAGATATGACAGAGCCAGGCTCTTATTGCGAAGATTATCTAACTCTGAAAAATAATAAAAATCTAGCCATTAGCTTAGCCTGGATGAAGACTTTTGCCTCTTTCTCCAAATTCTGCTCCATGACTGACGTCACGGCTGATAAGGTATTAATCTTAACTATGAGACAGAACATCCCTTTAATCCTCCTGAACATCACAGCTCTGATTAGAGACGACATGAAGGATCTATGGGGGCGGCCATGATGGAAACAGAGGAGGAAGAAATGCATGCTGGGTAATATCGAAGACCCAGAAGCTGCTGAAGAGCTGGTTGCCATGGTGATTTCTGCCTTTTTCTTGTGTAAAACTATTAAAGACCTAAAACCCCAGCTCAGTCATGGAAAGTCCGACTTTCTGTGACCCGTTTAAAGTTTGATGGTTGCCATGGTAACAGGTCAGCGATGGAACAGGCCGGAGTAGAAAGCGGGTTCAGAGCGGCGGCTGCTGTAGTGAAGGATGATGTCATTGATCATATGTTTCCTTCTGACGTGGGGTGGGGGGGCGGAGTCTCTCTCTAACCGACGCCGATGACAGCAGTTTATGACCATCTCTGTGACCAAAAACCCTGTGGACAGACAGAGAGAAATCAAACTAAACAGGTGGACACCAGCAACCAACCTACCTGCCTACTTACAAACCCAACTACCTACAAACCCAACTACCTACCAACCTACCTGTCAGGTGGAATCCCTGCTTCAGAACATCTGAACCCAGAGAACTCTGCTTTCTGACCTGCTGGGATCAGGAACTCGTCTGTCTGATCAGGAATCTGATGAAGTCGTTCACTGATTCATTGGTTCCTTTCACGAGTCTGAGTCTTTATCACAGATGAGGTGTTTCCATGGAAACATCTAAATTTGTTTTACCCTGACTATAAAGAATCTCTGAGACAAGAAGAATAAAAATATGAAGGAAAAAATATTGTTAAACTTATAAACTTGAAGCTTTGATTTGAGTCCTTGCAGAAAAAAATCTGCACTTTTGTTTAAAAATTTTACCACCAAAAGTTTCACACAAATATTTTCTTAATGTAAAATCACAGAAAAATGGTTACAAATGTATAAATAAGAGTTACAGATGTTTAATTAATCATTTATCTGTGTAATTTATTCATTTCTGTTCATAGTATAACTATAATTCAAAGGTTTCAACTTCTCCAACCTGCTGCTCAACTCTCTTCCTGTGTGAGACTTTTACCACACAACCTTTGGGGGGGAGCAGGTCATAGGTCAACCAATCACATGAGAGCTTCAACCGTTTCCTTTTTCGAAACACTAAGAGACAAGCCGAGCTGTTTATTTTCAGATTCTTTACAAATTTATTTTGGTTAATTTCTTCATTTATTTCTGATAAGTAAAATAACACAGATCAAGAAAACAGGATTTTTTTGTTTCAAGTAACAAAGTAAATGTGTAGTCAGGTCAACCTACTTCGACTTGATGTTAGCAACAAGACAGTCAAAACCAAAAAACGGCAAACATAAAGAGGTTTCAGCTACCCCTGCAAAGGAGCCACTGTTCAGTTCTATGCAATTATTTTTAAAACTTAAATTTCAGACGGTTAAAACCGTTGGTGAACAAACATGTTAATGCTAATGTTGGTCTTCTTCTTCCCGCTGTTCCCTTTTCAAGGGTCTCTACAGCGAGTCCTCCTCCATCTAACTCTGTCTTCTGTGTCCTCTGTCCTCCATGTCCTCTCTAACTGCATCCATATCTGTCCTCTTTGTCTCTAACATCCTTCTGTCCCTCCTCTGCACATGTCCAAACCATCTCAGTCTGTCCTCTTTGTCTCTAACATCCTTCTGTCCCTCCTCTGCACATGTCCAAACCATCTCTAACTTTATCTCCCAGTCCTTTAACCTGTGCTGGACATAATTACTACAGTTTTTTGTATGAATTTATTTCAGTGATTCTGTTCATTAGCAAAATATTACCCTTTGATATGAACTTGGACCTGAATATTATTTATTAAATAACACTCATTCGAGTGACATTAAAAATCATTTAAGAAACAAAGCACCTGGTTAATCTCTGGGTGGGAGGAGCAGGATATTCAGGTGGAGGTGGTGCAGACAGACCATCCTACACCTGTCGTTCCACATCACAGCTTCTGAAGAGTCCGAAGATCATTTAGAAAGCAGCTTTGCTGCCTTGGTTCTGAACTTCTTCCACTATTTATCCTGACATGAGTTAGTGACACATTTATACATATGGAGTGTTGACACATCTCTGATGTTTCACAGTCTGAGAGGTGGATGATGGACAGGTGGATAATGTAGGATGGTCTGCCTGCACCACCTCCACCTCTTAACCAGGTGCTTTGTTTCTATTCTGTCACTGAAAGTACAGCAAATAACTCGGACAGATAAACAGTAATAAATAGGACTGTGATATTTAAAGTTTTTTTAAATTAATACACATTTACAGTATTTCTGAATGTTTTTGACTAATTCACCTGACAAAAATTACAACTTGTCATAATTGGGTTTTTACACAAAGTAGGTTATGGCACAAATATACACTGTATGTCTGTAACTCTTATAATAGTTATGTCAATGTAATTTTACACTTTTGTAACTGTTTTATTCTGTGACTTTACATTCAGAAAATATTTGCATAAAACCTTTTTGTAGTTGAACTTTTTAAATAAAAGTGCACATTTTTCCTACAGGGGCTCAAATCAAAGCTACAAGTTCATAAGTTTAGCAACATTTTTACCTATTTATAGAAAGATCCGTACCAAGAGACCTCCTGCTGACCACGCTCCCACTGACCAACGGTGCGACCAAGCCCAGCTTGCTGGAGACGTTTCCATGGAAACAGATTCGGTAGAGTCCAGTTTTCAGAGGATGAATGAACAACAGATGGACATTGGAAGCACTAAGAGACAAATCAATAGACAGACAACTTTGTTATGGATGTTCATCAGTCAGGAGACTGACCTTTGATTTCATTCAGAGATGAATATTGTAAATGAACAGATTATAATAAATATCACTTTTCTTTGTTTCATTACAAATGTTTGGAAGGTGCTGCAGATTCTAACCTCCCAGAAACCCAAACCCAAGCTTCTTATGTTTGAAATGTCTCACTGACTGAAAGATACTACAGTCCAAAGTAAGATCACACAGCCTCCTAACTTTAATTCATCTCGACCCAGGAGAGAAAGACCAACTGGTTTTACTTCTAATTTTTGGTTTGTTAATAAAAACACAGATTGCATATTGAGATTGAGTAACAGTGATGCTGCTGGTGGAGTTTTACCTGTTTTCTGTTTGTGTCCTTGTCTCTGACAGCAGATCAGACAGAGGAAACCTCTCTGAAACACAAGGATCAAGTGTTAATCAGCACATCTTTAGACCTTACTGTACAGGAACAGGACAGAGAAAATGGGTTAAGTCAAGTCAAATGTATTTATAGAGCACTTTTCAGCAACAAGGAGATTCAAAGTGCTTTCCAACATGAAAACACAAAAATACAGAGTCATTGTGAAAACACACACAACAATATAACAAGCTAAACCGAACATATCTCAAACATGAGGTAAGATAATCTAAATAAGACACATAAGTCATACTAAAGATAAACTGAGGAAAACCAAACTAAGATATAATAAAAGCTAACATAAACTAAACTAGGATTTAAAAACCTCAGCTGAACAGATCAGACATGATAAAAGCTTTACGATAAACTAAAGGTACATGAAGTCTAATTAAGAGTACCGAAGGCCAGGTAAGAGTTAAAAACGTTTTAGTAAAAGACCAACTGAAAGTGTCAGAGTATCAAAAACCAACAAAAGAGGAGGAAGGGAGCAACATATAGATATGAGAGAGGGTGCCAGCGAAGACGCTGAGATTAAGGTGAGGAATATTAGATAGTCCTCTGTCTGCCATAGGCCTGATAGTGATGGACAAATTTTGCTAATCTATAATAAAACATTGTGGAACTGAATGTTTAATTATTTTTTTAAATTGTTACCTGTTAATGATAACATGTTAATTACATACTATATAAATGCTGCTGCAGATCTTTTTGACAGTAACGCCTAAGAGAGAAGATGTTACCCCTGTCCTCTCTCCACTGGCTGTCTGTGTATTTTTGTTTGTTTTTTAGGTTTTAAATAGCCTTGCTCCTCTCGGTGTCTCAGGTCCGATGACCTCCTGGTCATTCCCAGGTGTCAGCGGAAGCTTAGAGGAGACAGGGCCTTCTCTGTTAGTGCTCCTAAGTTATGGAAAGCTCTGCCTTTGTACATTTGACAGGCCCCTTCACTGCCCAGTTTTAAAATTCGTTTGAAAACTTATTTTTACTCACTGGCTTTTAACCCAACGGAGACTTGATTTTATTTACTTTTTACTGGTAATTGTTTTATCTGTTCAACTGCGTTGTTTTTATTGTGTTTTTATTCATTGTCTCGTGCTTAGTTCTGTCACTTCATTTTTATGCTTTCTTTTATCTTATTTATTGCTGATGTTCAGCACTTTGTTTCAGCCATGGCTGGTGTTAAAGCACTTTATAAATAAAGTTGTTGATGATGATGATGATAGTAACCTGATCAAAATGGTTAGTTAAATGTATTGGTAGTTATTAGTTACTTTATAGTAGGTTATATATATAAAAAAAAAAACAGCAGGATGTAAGATGCAGGCAGGCAAAGCATACATGGAACACCATAATCAAACAGCTGGAATAGAGCCCAGGAACATCTGTGCTGCATCTGGACTGGAAGTCCCACAGTCACAATAAGAGCTTCCTCCTAAGGTGGTGGAGAACGGCAGGGCTAAGATACTGAGGATACTGAGGGACTTCCAGATCCAGACTGACAAACAGCTGACAAACAACCTCAGAGATCTCTGTCCAGAAGAGCGCGATCCTAGGAACAGCTAAGATACTGAACAGAACCCTGCAGCTCCAAGGCCTCTGGTTGAGGACCTGAGCTTGAAGTGAAGTGGAACAAATAGGGTGAGATGGAAGTTTTTTGTTTGAATGTGTATATTATATATATATATATATATATATATATATATATATATATATATATATATATATATATATAAACACAGGAGTTAATTAGTTTTTGTGAGTTACTCCCTTATTGGTATTTTATAGTTAGTTTTATATTCGGTTAGTTACCAATGTCCTCGAAGCATTCAGCCCAAACGATCAGAATTTTAGATTTAGAATCGAAAACCTCTGAGAAACAACAACAGGACTTCATGCCTTCAGCTGGACAGCTCTGTAAAGACAGACAGGTAAGACACAGGTGAAACAAGAAACATGAGAGATAGACGTGAGATGGACAGAAAGAGATAAAAGACAGAAATGTGAGACACAGGTGAGAGACAGATAAGAGACAGACAGATTACACAGATGAGACTCAGACAGGTGAGATAACAGCAGATGAAACAGAAATAAAAGCTTTCATTTTGAAGGTACTGTAGATTTTGGGGTGGAGTCTGATCTGACATCAGGATGATTCTGGTTGGATGATGATGCCTCCTCAGAACTCTTCAGCCAATCACCTGCTTCCAAAATGAAAAAGTTTATAAATCAGTAACTTGGTTTAATCAAACAACAGTTTCAGTTATTTTACAGGAGCATCAAAAACACATAAACAACTCTCATTGAGTTTTAGCCCTAAAGCCAGAGTGACATCATCAGACACTGACTACATGTTTGTGTCGATGGAACGATGAAGGTGATGTCCATGAGAGCATCAGTGGACTTAAGGACGAATCTCCGTCCATCAAATACGGCGCCTCCACTGTCGCTCAGTACAGCAGCGAAATCTGGAAAACATATCAACCAATCAGGTAACAGCTGACTCCTAAGAGCTAATTGGTCATGTGTCAATCAGAGCACTCACCTGAGCTGCTGGGGTTGGCTCCGCCCACCTGCTGCTGTCGCCCCACCTCTTCTGGCTGTCCAAGAGATGACAGGAAGTCCAGGAAATTAATTTGGACATTCCTGTAGTTCTCCACATTCCTAAGGATCTAATGAGAGACAAAGAGGTTATAGTCAAAGACAGGTGAGATGGATGAAACATGCTGGCAGGCAGGTTAGAAAGACCTCTGTGGCTGTCCTCTGGCCAGCTCTCATGTAGAGGACAAAAGCAGATTCACAAGTTCTGGATGGGAGCTGATCCAAACATCGCAGCTTTTCTGAAAAACCTGGAAGAGATGAGTCTAGAGACGCAAGTGGAGCCAGGATGCCATTGATACCTGGATCCTACAGACAGGTGAGAGACAAAGGTGTGATAAAAACATATGAGGGACAGAAAACAGACAAGTCCTGTTCCTGTGTTCTCTGTACCTTCACACTTTCAGGTGTCAGCAGACCCAGGTGGGATAGGAAAAGTCTGGTCACCTGGAAGTTGGAGACAGGAAGCGGTGGCCTGCAGGTTGTCATGATGCCTGAATGGCCACACCCTCGAGGTTGAGTTTCAATTTGGTTCTGAGTCTTTAAGGCTGCCTGAAGATAGTCCAACTGCTGCTGCACCTGGGAGAGAGAAGGTCACAACTGACACACACCTGCCCTCCTTCTGACCTTGGCACACAGTTTTCCCTCTTCTGACCCTGATATATGATACCTGAGATCATGGGAAATGTGAACTCACTACCAAATAAGATCAATGGACTGGCTGCACTGGTGAAAAATGATAAGACCTACAGGAACTGCAATCTGTTGTGCTCTTCTGAAATGTGGCTCATGACTAGAATTCCAGATGCAAATGTGAAGCTACTCATCTTCAACAAAACAGAGTGGATAAATATACAAAAGCCTGAAGGAAGCGGAAAGGAGGAGGACTTGGTTTAGACATGAACACAGGGTGGTACAATCCAGGGCCTGTGAACATCAAAACCTTTTGCTGCAGGAACATCAAACTTTTGGCTGTAAGACTGTCTCTTTGTTATTTACCTAGAGAATTTGGACACATTCTTATCACTGTTTACATCCCCCCACTATCTGACATGGAGGTAGAGGGTGATGTCATCTGTCATTGCAAACTTACAAACACAGTGTCCTAAGGTGCATGTGCTAATCTCTAGGGACTTCAATTAGGCATCTCTGGACAAAACACTACCTGCTTTCTACCAGTTCTGTATGCAAATAAAAGGGGTGCATGCAGTGCTACCAAGGTCTCTGCAGATCACAGATCTCCAGATCACATCTTTATTCTGCTTCAGCTTCACTACAAACCTAGAGTGAGGAAACTACCCACAATCACACACTTTTTCAGGAAGTGGTTTCATGAGGCAGAGCTGTCCTTCAGAAACTGCTTTGGAACTACAGAAGGGGATGCACAGTGAGAACATCAAGGACATTGTTGACTGTGCTACTGATTACATGAACTTCTACATGGATGTCATTTTTCTGGTACAAACTGTATGCTGCTATGCCAATAACAAGCCCTGGATCACAAGTAACATCAAGGGCCCTCTGAACCAGAAGAAAAGGACCTTTAAGGATGGCAATTAGCAGGAGCTTAAGCATTTAGAGAGGAACTTGAAGTTCATCTTAGGAATGTGAAGGAGCAGTACAGGAGGAAGCTGGAGCAGAAGCTGCAGAATAACACGTGAAGAAGGTGTGGGCCAAAATGAAGATCATCACTGACTGCAGCTTGAAGCAGGGGGCCACCATTGAGGTAGATTTGGGGAGCGTGAACCAACAAAACAACTTTTTTAACAGGTTTGACCATCCAAACTCATTATTACCTCAGAACCCTCCCACCCTACAAGCCAATACCAGCACAGAAAACATTCTTCCACTAATAATCACAGCAGCTCAGGTGTGCAGGGTGCTGGGGAAGCTTCATTCAAACAAAGCAGCAGGTCCAGATGGAGTATCCCACAACTACTGAAGGCCTGGGCACCGAAGCTGAGAATCCCTCCACAGCACATATTCAACAGGGGAGAGTCCTTAAGCTGTGGAAGGTATCTAGCATCATCCCGTTCCTGAAGAAACCACATACTGCAGAGCTAAATGACTTCAAGCTGGTTGCGCTAACATCACATCTGATGAAGACCATGGAGTGGTTGCTGCTTCATTACCTGAGGCCACAGGTCTGCCACGCCCTCAATCCTTTGCAGTTTGCATGCCAGGAGAATGTGGAGGTGGAAGATGCCCTTGTCTATTTATCACACTCCCTCTTTCATTTGGACAGTGGTTCTGTGAAAATGACATCCTTGGATTTCTCTAGCTCCTTCAATACTATCCAACCACTGCTCCTCAGAGATATACCAATAAAGATGGGAGTAGGCTCACACCTGCTGGTATAGATCACAAACTACCTGACAGGCAGAACCAAGTATGTGTCATCTGAAGCCCATGGCCATCAGAAGTGTCTGTGTGGAACATATACTGACAGACAAATACCTTGAAGTGCAATTGGATGATAAATTAAACTGGACTGCCAACACGGACACTCTGTATCGGGAGAGGACAGACCCAGCTGTACTTCCTTAGAAAGCTGGCATCCTTCAACGTCTGTAAGAAGCTGCTGCAGATGTTCAATCAGACTGCTGTGGCGAGTATCCTACTTATACAGGGATGTGTTGGGGGGCAGCATCAAACAGAAAGCTGCCTCATGATTAGACACGCTGGTGAGGAAGGCGGGTTCTGTTGTGCGCATGAAACTGCACAGCCATCTGTGGCAGAGTGATGGGCATTGTGCATGCTCCTGTTAATTATGGAAAATCCACAGCCTCCACTGCACAATATCATCTACAGGCAGAGGAGCAGTTTTAGCAACAGACTGCTGTCAATGCCCTGCTCCATAGAAAACTGAGGAAATTGTTTCTTTCCAATGCCTTTAAAATCTTTAACTCTACCTAGGGGAGAACATGTTAACTTCACTGTTCTGTTTTTAGCACACTCTGGTTTCACTCAACTTTTTAAGCTGCAGTCTATTTGTACTGGACTTTTCAGTAGCACAAGATGTTCTAAACTACACCCTGATTGCACTTTTAAAATTATTTTACCGTTTTTACTAATTATGCATGCCTTTTTATCATAAGTTTATTTATCCTGTTGGAAATTGAGGATAAATTAAGTATCTATGTCTATACATACATATCTATCTGTGGACATCTGATTAACACCTGTCCTCCTCTCGACCCTGATTTACATCACCTGTGGACCTTTGACACACACCTGTCCCTCATGCAGAAAGCCTTGTCCAGTCAGAGCTGGTTCTTACCTCATGGGTAACTGTGTTGTGCAGAGCAGGAATGCTCTGATCAGCTTTAACTGAAGGAAATCTCTTGATGTTTTCAGGAATTAGATGATGTTTGACACCACATTGTGTTCCAGAAACCTCCGGGGTTACACTGCGCTTTTCTGGGATCAGAATATTCTGCAATTGACCATACATGTTAGAAGTAAAGAACATAATCTGATTTAAAAAACACTAAGGTTTCTTACATTAGTACTTAAGGCAAAAATAATGCTATTCAGAGTCAGTTTGTTTCTAAAATGCTCAGGTCCAAAGCCCACATTCAGAAGACATCCCAAACAGATACTTAAACCACCTGAACTTGCTCATCTTGATGAGGAGGAGCACAACTGTCCTCTCATCTCCTCCTGAACAGTCAAACTCCTCACCCCATCCCTGAGGGTGAGTCCAGCCACTTTTCAGAGAAAGTCAATGTCAGCTGCTTGTATTTGTAATCTCATTCTTCCAGCAACTAAACAAAAACTTGTGGTTACAGTTGATAGTTGGGATATAGATCAGTTGATGACCTGAGAGCTTTCAGCTTAGCTCTGTCTTCACAACAACAGATGCAAACAGTGTACTGATCCACCTATCAACCTCCCGTTTATCCCCATTCATGACCAACATCTGAACACTTGGGCAGTGGCTCATTCCCAACCTGGAGTTTAAAATCCATCCTCTCCCAATTGAAGACCATGGACTGGGAGTTGCTGATCTTCATTTGATGCCTGCTGGAGGTCCTGGCTCAATTAAGCCAGTAGGACCATATCATCTGCCAAAGACACTGATGTAAATCAAATCCCCCTAAACTGAGACCCTCCACCCCTTGGCTGCACCTGGAAATTCTGTTCATAAAAGCTACAAACAGAATCTGTGACAAAAAGCAGCCCTGCTCTCAACAGACTGAAACAAGTCAGACATATTAGCAGGAGTGGGAACCAAACTGTCCCTCCAGTTGTACAGTGACCAAATGACCCTTAGAAGACCTGAAACTCCATGCTAAGGACTGAAGTACCATGCTGCTGTGGAGTTTTTTAACTACCCCAGCAATCTTTGTTCACCTCAGGCTCTCTGAGCAGTGCTTCTAGAATGAGTGAATGATTCATTATTAAAATGAATAAATTAGAATCTATCAGACAAATATGATTTCATTAATGAAGCACTCACCTGTGTGAGTGCTTGACCACTTCTGGGCAGAAGATGGAGCTGCAAAGACCAGCTGTTACATCCTGATGGTCCCCTGATGACCACCATGAGTGAGGGACTTTGTGCTGCAAACAGGACCAGAACCATCAAGCAAAACACATTAACAGATTGTTACAGGATCTGATTGTGCTCCTGTTGTTCCCAGATAACTGTTTCAATATTTACCTGTTTTTTTGTTTTTTTTTAATCAGTAGAGATGGACTTACCCTGTTCAGGTTCTGGCTCCAAAAGACCCAAGATCACAGAACTTTCCAACACAAAATATCTGAACTTTTTCAGGTTGCTGTCAGTCAAACAATAGCTGCCAATCACAGCATCCTCATTCAAGGACCTGTCAACATTTGTGCACGCTCCGGAAACCTGCATGACGCTGGACCAGAAATGAACTACAGTTAGTGAAGAGAGAAGTGTCGTTAGGTTTAGAGCTAGGTGGACATGGGATTTGTATAAAAATAGGCTTTGGTCATAATATTTATAAAATAAAATCAATCAATCAAATTTTATTTGTATAGCACATTTCAGCAGCAAGGCATTTCAAGGTGCTTTACATAATTAAAAAACAAAATAAAAACAGCATGTGACAATGAATAAACAGTAAGAAAGAGACAAACATCAAAAACCCGCACTCTAACCCTAATTTAGCCATAAGCAGCTCTAAACAGGTGGGTTTTAAGTTGAGATTTAAAGGCACCCAGTGTTTCAGCTGTTTTACAGTTTTCTGGAAGTTTGTTCCAAATTTGTGGTGCATAGAAACTGAAAGCTGCTTCTCCTCGTTTGGTTCTGGTTCTGGGGATGCAGAGCAGTTCAGAAGCAGAAGATCTGAGGGGTCTAGACGGTTGGTACAGCGATAACAGATCTTTAATGTATTGTGGTGCTAAACCGTTCAGTGATTTATAAACTAACAACAGTATTTTAAAGTCTATTCTTTGAGCTACAGGGAGCCAGTGTAGGGACTTTAAAACTGGTGTTATGTGCTCTATCTTCCTGGTTTTAGTGAGAACACGAGCAGCTGCAGCTGTTTGATTGATTGATAAAAGTAATAACAATAACAATGATAACAACAACAAAAATAATAATAACAGTAATGGCAGGTTATGTACAGAAATATAATTAAAGATATTGCATATTACTTGGAGTTGTGCTGCAAACTCTTGTAGAGGTTTGAATAATTGCTAAATTATTAAAATGTAATTAGGCTGGAATAATAATCATTTTACAGTCAGTTTCCCTGAAGAAAGTGCCTGTTGATAAGACAAACCAGAGTAAAAGTTCATGTGTGTCGTCCCAGATATATCTTGTTTGGTGCCAGAATGTCTGTCAACATCATGTAATCATGCTTTTCCTTACTGACAGTCTCTATTCATGTGTGTGTAAAAAATGTTGTGATTGACATCAAAAGACATATCAAGAATACATGATTTTCAATGATGGTACCCAGGAAAAAGGAAATTCATATTGAAAAACTCCAACCATGTAAAACTGGTTATTGATGTTAAAAAAAGTCCCTGACTGTCAAACTCTGTTAAAGGATTTTTACTTCATAATTTAACAAAGCATTCAAACTCATTCTGGGTGTGTTTGTTTCACTCACCAGTTCAGTGTGGCCTCAGCTGCCTCCTTCACCCTCAGAGAGGCGGGGTTTAATTCCTTCTCCTCTTTCCACTTCACTTCCTGTTTTTGTCTAGACTTACTGCCTGAAATCCCCAACTCCACAATCTCCAAAACCTCTGAAAGACACTCCTGACAACAAAGAAGTGACAAAGGGACACAGAATCACTTGCTGCCCAGTTACCTGTCCAAATACCTGTCCAGTTATCGGGTATTTATTTACCTGCTGGTTGAGCAGGGCTGGATGCCGAGTCAACCAGATGTTCAGACAGAAGAAAGCAGCTACAATGATAGAGTGGAGATCTTTGGAGTGAAGAGGAGGAGGACGACTGCACTGAAACACGATGTAGGTACAGACAGAACTGACCACACGACGCCTCTCCATGTCCTCCACCTGAACCTCCACCTGCAGGAGCAGAGACCAGAGTTCTAGTCTTGAACCAAGTTCTGTCTGAGGTCCAACAGTCACTGTGTTTTGTGGTTTTTTTGTTTGGTTCGGTTCCTTGTGTTTTGATTATTTATTTTGTGTTTAGTTTAGCTTCTCTGTGCTAACAGCTACTTTCTTCCCCAGGTAGTACTTTTTTATAGTCAGGCTGCCATATGCATATAAACCATGTTTGAATTTAGTCACCTGTCTCCAATTACCTCATCAGCCCTAGTCCTTATAGTCCATCAGTCTCCACACTGTTCTTCAGTACATCATTTTCATGCACTCATGCCATGCCCTGTTCTCCTTTTTTGCTTTCGTATTTTGATTTACTTCCATGACAGCTTTTGTTTTTTTATTAAATAAAAATTAGAAGTTCTTCTCGAGTTCCTCGCGTTAGTCTAAAATCTTCCCATAACAAGTTCTGTCTGAGTTCCGATGTTCTCTAGAGATCTGCCTGAACCAGGTTCTGTCTGAGGTCCAACAGTCTTGTGGATGAAAAAATTATATTATGTAATGTCTGCCTGCAAAAAGTGACATTGAGACCATATAGTTTGGCTACAGACTAATCGTGAGCCCTCTTAGTTGCCGAATGGTTCTGAGGTTTGTGCAGCTCAGCTCACAAGAGCTTCATTAAAGCTGATTGGCTCTGGGGTCTAAGCATGCATGAATGATACCCCCTCATGGGAGTATATACGCCCTGTTTTCATTTCACTTACGCCGCAACTTCCTCAGACTGTTGTACTCTATTGAATTGTGATATGCTATAGCATTGTAATAAACTGCCAAAAAAGACAATTCTTGTTAAGTTCTTGATTCCATCATTATTTCGGAAAGTCCATAACAGTCACAATAAAATGCCGTGTGTGTGTGTGTGTGTGTGTGTGCGTGTGTGTGTGTGTATTTGTCCACCTTGGCTAGTCCTCCCAGTACTTCTAGTGCCAACAGACAAACTGCTGAGTCATTCCTCCACTGAGACGTCAAACGTCGAGTCAAGAAATGAACCATGTGAACCCACAGGACTGCTGCTGCATCTGATTGGCCAGCTGGACACCATGGCAAAACACACACTCAGAGTTTTACAACATTTATATCAACCAGTTTAAGGAATGCCCAATAATTTTTCATGGTTAGCTACAGAATGATGTTGTTCCACTGTTCCTTCGAGTTCTGCCAGTCCTCTTGGACTGGGACTCCATTTCCTGAAAAGATAATAATGAACTTCATTAATATTATAAATGCTCAGTTTCTGTGCTGAAGTCTCCTTTGGGAAGAGACTGACCTCCCCTTTGTCCCCTCTGTGTGTTTGTGGCCATGGAGAAATACTTTCAGTTGGACTCAATCAAGTTTTGAACCTGTTGTACTGGTTTCTCTTTGCTATATCATACTTGTTGTACCTCATAAATCTCTAGGTGTAATATCAAATTCCTTATGTGAATGTTAAAACGCCAAGTATAAACTTGTTTCTGAGAAAGTCTGGATGTTGGATTTTAAAGTTTCCACATAGCTCCTCTCTGTAGGCTTGCTCATATAGTACCATTCCAGAGGTGTTAGGTTTTCTGGCCTCAGCCACCAATAACTTGTTGCAGTAGCATATTTATCATCAAAATGTCCCAGTTCTTCCCATCTGACATGGACCTTGACCTTTGACCCCATGAACCTTGAAAGTAACAGGCATCATCATGAGGTGTCCAGCTGTGCAGTTTTGCATTCCTACACTACACTGTGGCATAGTTAGAGCACTAGATCAACCATGATATTGACCTTTGACCCCATGACCTTGAAATCAACAGTGATTGTACCATGTTTGACATTTCCTCAGAATTTCATGAAAATCTGTTCATGTCTTTGAGTAAACTTGTACACAGACAGACAGAAAACATGACCTCCTTGGCTAAGGTAATAAAATAATATATATATGGAGGGAGAGAAAGAGATGTGGTTATTTTTCTTTTATTTATATAGATTAAATTTGTGTGTAGAATAAAGTATACCTTGAATGTTGATTTTAGTATTCTGCTTTTTTTTGCCAATTTGCATAAATGTCAAAGAAGTGCAAAGATACATTTTTGATACCTTTTTCTTCTACTCAGGAAGAAGAATTGTAAAAAAGGGCAGAACTTCAACAACAAATGTTTCATTTTGTAGCATGAGTCGATGTCAGTGGACTCACCTGTTGAAGACTTCCTGCAGCAGCAACTGCCGCCGAGTCGTGAACAACGTTCAACATGGCGGCTGCACAAACAAAAGTCAGAAATGATTAAAATGAATCCAACATTTACACCAATAGAACCGCTGAAAACATAAAGCAGGAACTGACAGAGAAGGAGCTGAATGTTGCAGGTGTCCGTCTCAGTCTGCAGAGCTCCAATCAGAAGGCTGAAGAGGCGGTGCTTCAGACACAAGAAGTTACCTCCTGTGACATCAGAAGCAGGTAACTTTCCAGCCAACGAGACCTGCATCATCACAAATGATGTTACTACAACTGGGAGCCAATTCTGATGAGGTCTGTGTTTAGAATAAATGGTTACCTGTGATTGGACAGATCTGAGCTGCAGGGGTAGGGGCAGGAGGGACAGCAGGATGAAAATGGAGGCTTGCCTTAAATCCACCAGACTAACAAGACCTTTAAATTTGATCAGATCTCTGCACACAGGACAAAGTGAGAGAAAGTTACCTGTGATAATAAGGTGATCTATTCCTGTTTGGAATACTTCAAATGAGCTTCTGCCACAAATACAATATTTATCACTATTTATCATTCAGAGTTCAAACGGGTCACAGAAAGATGGACTTTAATGACTGAACCGAGGTTTTAGATCTTTAATAGTTTTTATACAATCACAGATTAAGGTTTACCTCAGAATGTTCAACTTAGAGTCACCTTTCAGCCAAATAACATTTTCAACTTTTTCAACTTTTCTTATTTCCAACGATTTTACACTACAACAAATTTTCCATTCAAACAGATATTTTTGTCTTCTTTCATTCAGCGTCTCTTACTGCTTTACGACAGATAGTTTTCTCTCAAATCCCTTCAGAGTGCTGTTTGGGTTTTGAAGCATGAGATTCATTTGAGAGATAAATGGAACGTGTATTTTGTTTGGACATCTATTCTGATGTCATCGTCTTCTGTGCAAGTGACCACATCTTCTCCCCTAGACACAAAACCCCGAAAACTTCCCCATTCTGTCTCCTTTGGCCTTCTGATGTCCTGGGGAAAAGACATCTCTTTTGGCTTTGCAACACTCCTGAGGAGAGAAGATCTCCCCAGGCCCTTCTGAGGAGAACAGCTCTACCTGTTGCTCTTTGAAAGAAATGATCTCTTTTAGTCTCTTGCTCACAAACCAACAGACACTTGAGACTGAGAAGGCTTTTATTAGTACTTTGTTTTCAGGTGGTGCCCTGAATGACTGAACTTCATTATTCATTTTCTTGAGAATTCTTTATAGTTTTTAAGACACATTATTATTATTTCCTAATGAATAAGTAGCTCCTACATTTCACCAATGTACCTGGTAAGGCCTTTTATCCCAAACATTATTGGTACCCTGTGTGAGGCCTTTTTCTAAACCAGATTTTGCACAGAAATAATACATAAATGACTCTACCTATATTTTGAAAATTTATAACTTTTTTCCAAAAGATTTTGATTTCTAACATTCAGAATTTGCTTCTGGCTGAGAATGTGTAGCCTACTGCATGTGGAATCATCACACTCCCTGTTTGGGCAAAAAGAAGAAAATTTGGAGTCTGTCTGTGAGTTAAAGACAAAAAAATAAGACTTGGCTTTGGACTTATGACTCCTGTCTATTCTCTGAGTTTCTTCCTCCTGTTTGGTATTTAACACTCTTCAGACATTAGGCAGAAGTGAAGGATTAGCTTCCAAAGCAAACTGTTGCCATTTGATTTATTCTTCAGAATTAAACTACAAGCTTTTGTCAGAAACTTTGTACTCTGATCTATCATCCACCAAAAATAAACAGATTTCATTCAGGACTCTGCAGTCCTTTTGGCTGGAAGAGCATTCGAATTTGACAGATTTGTGATTATTGGTGACATTAATAATCTGCACATATCTGTCTTGTTTGTCTCTGTGTGTCCCTGTGATGGACTAGTGGTCTCTACCCAAATGACCGCTGGAGACTGACACCAACTCTCCCCAGTAGTGTACAGGAAAAACAAGTGAAGAAAATGGATGGAAGATGTCTGATTATTAGTGACATTAACCCTGCCACCGCCTTCGGGTCAAATGGACCCGAAGTTACAAGAGCATCTCTTCCTGTCTTCAGTTACGAGGGCTTCAGGAGGGTTAATATATTGTCCATGTCTGCTTTGGTTACAGAATATTATCTTCCAGTAAAGTTTAAAGAGAGTATGATGAGGTCAAACCTGTGATCAGGAACATGAAGACCTCAGTGGGACATGAATAACTGAATATTAATGTGTAGATTTATCATTTCTATATTAATCCCGTAGATAAGATCAAATTCAAACCTGATCAAGATTCAAACTTTGAATCCTCATGTTCCTGTAAACATGTCCAAGTGGCCCAACATGAATAACTGAGGTAAGTACCTGTGGTGTGTTTGTAGTATTTGTACCTGTCAAGCAGCACGCTCTCCAAAACAGAGATGAAGGTGGGCAGCAGCAGGTTGATCCCTTTCAGGTCACAGCAGAACAGACCAGTGGAGTTCAGCAGGATGGATGCCACAACAAGAGGACATGCCTCCTGGAGACTCTGCAGTAGAACCAGGTAAAATCTGACAAAAAACAGAAGGAAAAGTATCACTAAAGGTAGAATCTCACTGGCTGCAATGGTTGGAGACCAACAGGAGACTCAAAGTTGCAAGAAAATAGGTGAAATTTGTACTGCAGACACACTGAAATCTGAGTGTTTGTGACCAAATAATCAGTCATGAGGTTGCGTTTTTAATGAACATTTTTGAAATGCACAGACTATTTTCATTCGCACAGCTTGTAAAACTGTATTCTAGGCTAGATTTGGACTAGTTTTTAATTAACTCTCCTGTGGCCTTCAGCTCAAATGGACCCAAGGTTACAAGGGTTTCTCTCTTCGGTTACAAGGTCTTCAGGAGGGTTAATATTTATCATCAGTGAGACTCTTGCAAATACCGTTTGTTTATTAGTCTCCCGTAGTCGCAGCCCAGTGAGATGCGGACCCTTAAGTTCCAGGGCATGAGAACCCTTAGATACTGGGACAGGTGTAACACCAGTACAACACAGAGCTACTGGTTTTCATATGTGGATGACACCTGGGTCAAAATCCAAACCCAAGATGTAGGCGCTCCTGAGGGTTGTTAAGGTCTTTGTTTTCCTGGTTCACAGAGAGATGTTTGAGGCACATGGATGAAGGGATTGATCAGAGTGAAACTGACTGGGGATCAGACTTAATGCTCCATTGGAGGTTTTAGAAAGCTGAACTCTGAGACCTCCTCTGTTTAAAGTTAGTTAGTTGACATAGATGGCTTCTTTCACCCCCCTCTCAAACCATCTGTCTTCTCTGTCCAACATCTGAACACTGTGGTCCTCCAAAGAGTGTCCCTTCTCCTTGAGGAGCAGGAGCTCAGCTGAGTCCTGAAGATCTGCTCTCCTGGGTTGAGCCATGAGTCTGTGGAGAAAATGTTTGTTTCTCCAATATGGAGGTCTGACCTGCAGACACCACACCGCTCAGTCTGTGTCCTCAGGATGGTCCAGCCTCTGTGTCCTCAGAGGATGGACCGGCCTCTGTGTCCTCAGAGGATGGACCGGCCTCTGTGTCCTCAGAGGATGGACCGGCCTCTGTGTCCTCAGCATTTACCGGCCTCTGTGTCCTCAGGATGGACCAGTCTGTGTCCTCACGATGGACCGTCCTCTGTCTCTGAGTCCTGTTGGGTCTGAATGGAGCTGGATGTTGTGTTTGGAGAAAATACTTCTGGGTTTCTCAGATACTTTAGCAATATAAGGGATGATGTTTTTTTGTGTTTCTTCTTTTTCTCCCTCTTCTGTTGAGTGGAGTGTTTTCTAGACCTCACAAAAGCTAACATAGTCTCTCCAGCATGTCCTGGCTCTTCCCTGGGGTCTTCTCCCAACTGAACATGCCCAGACTAGGGGGCATTCTTAGCAAACACCTCAACTGGCTCCTCTCGATATTATCTCTATAAGCAGGTCCACACCTGCTTGACCAATCTGCTTTGGGAGACTCTACCCTCTGACAACATAGCTCCTAGGAACATTCAGGCACACAAACTTCTTCGCCAAGATAAAATGGAGATTCACAGTAGAGCCAACTGTTTTGTTCTGGGGTTTTTTGCTTTTTTTTTTTGTTGTTTTCAATTTTATTTTTGGAAGTTCTTCAGGACCAACACAAGAGAACCACCTTTTTGTGGACAGTAATTTTGAACAGGACACACAGATGGTATAATGGAGGTTTGAAGAAAGCCATATATCAAAAAGACCAAAATTAAATATATAAAGATGTCCATCTGTATTCAATGATGAAGAGCACCTTCATCTGCTTTCACTGGGGACTAAAATTCCCCAACAGTTTGTTAAAATAGAACAAAAAAATAGAACAAAAAGCATTTAAAAGAACTAAGAAACAAAAGTATGAGGATGACAGGAAGACACACCTGGAAAAGTGAATAGAGAAATACCTGGACAGGTAGACAGATAAAATGTTTTCCGCAGTCTTCTTGCAAGTGAAGATCCTACAAAGTGTCCCACAGGCTTCAGCTCGCCCTGCTGCCCAACGCTCTGACAACAAAGTGACATCACTATGTCTTCCTGTTGATAACAGGTGTGTGACAGGTAGGACAGAACAGTTGTGACGGGTGCTGTTAGTGGCACAACAGTCTCTAAAAGTATTACATGCAGTACATGTTCATGCAGTTTGTAATATTTCTGTAGTCCAGAGTACTGACCAGACAGATTAGAGTCTGTGGTGATCAGAGCAGCATCAAACAGCCAGGAGCCGAACAGGTGTAAGAGGGAATCCAGGTTACACCTGAGGGGGTGAGGCAGGTGTTGGAGGGATGAGCACAGGGACAAGGGGAAGGGAGGCAGTAAGGAGGAATAGTGACGGGAGGATGATGTCTAACAGGAGACAAGAAAGAGGCACACGAGTAACAACATCAATCAAATACCCCAGAATAGGTACCTGCACTACCAAGGGTTTACCTTAACAGGTAAAATATTTTTTCTACTTGGAAAGACGAGTTATGTTTACCTGTAAAAAAATAAAATAAATAGTGCACAGTCTAGCTTGTCTTCCTGGACAGGTAAAACACATACCTGAAAAGGTAAAGCTTATAGACTAGGACAGGTAAAACTTATGTACATGGACAAGTATAACCTATCTAGCTGGACAGGTAAACAAAGGGTAAAATAAGCATAAAACCACCATATTACCAAAGAGAACTTGTAGGGTGCCTTTGGTTCTCGTTTCTGTGATGGTGGGGAGGTTCTGGGGGGAGGTGGATCAGTTACATGAATATTCACAGGTGTGGGCGGGGCACTCCCAGAACGAGGCCGAAGGAGCCCTGGGGAGAAATAAGAACAGGAGTATCACACTATGTTGAGTCCACCTGTTAAATGTGTGAGAAGGCGGAGCTTACCGTGAGCAGGGAGGTGGTCTCTGAAAGGACTCTGGCTCACAGAAACACCTGGAAGAAAATCATCCCCAAACTGAAAGCCCAGCACCACAAACCTGAAGGTTTGGGGGGTTTTTTGTTTGTTTGTTTAATATAAACATGACAAATTCAAAATGTTTTTAAAAAACAAAGCAGCTAGACTTATATTCTGTAGTTAAAGATGTTTCACTTCCTTTTTCAACTTGGAATGTGTGGAGTTCTAAGCTTTAAACTGCACAGAAACATCTTTAACTACAGAAATGAAGTCTAGTTGCATTGTTTTTAAAGGCTTTTTGAATTTACCATGTCCTGGATGACAGAATCTACACCAGCATATTTTATGAATATGATGACTATGGCCAATAAATTAACTGAAAGGTCAAAGATCAGAACCAGTTCTGGTCTGACAGATCAGTTTAATCTTTACCCAGAGAAGGCAGTCTGTCTCTGAAATGAATCCTTGTTGTGATTCCTGGAAAAAAGAGAAACAACCAAATTAGAAACATCTGTCCCAAATCCTGGACACAAAAACCTGCACATTTGAACTTTTCCATTTTTCTGTAATCCTGATAGGTATTCACAAAAGCTACAATCCCCTACCGAGCAAAGACCCACAAACCTCCGTTCTTTTTTAGATACTCCAAGATAAATGTCACTTCTCTGTCTTTCCCCCAAACCCTTTTTGTTTAGCACCACTTTTTTACCCACTTTCTCTCAATAACTTGTAATTGTGCAATGAAGCAGGCACTGATGTTCTCCTGCAGAAGCTACTAAAAGCATTTAAGAACCAGTGGTTGACTTTATAAACAGCAAAGCTATACAGAGAATCAGCATGAAGTACTAATTCATCCTAAATGCAGAAATGCTGTAGAACAAAAGCTGCTTTGGCCATAAGAACTTTAACACACAGCCTGGCTCAGCTGAAGGTGGACAGTTAAAAGAGTATTTCCCAGGGAGTTAAAGTATCCACTGGAGCACAATCTCTGCACAAGGTTTTTAAATTTGGTTCAACATCCTGGGCTGCCTCTCCAAGCTTGTTATCCTGATGCTCAATGCAACATCGAAGAGACATGTCAACTAAGACAGCCCTTCAAATCACTGAACAGAATGCAACCAACCAGTTCTTCTCTATGGCCTTGTTGAGTTATTTCTGTGCCCGGGTTTTAGTTCTTGCAGTTACCGAACCTTCAGCCTGTTTGGCCACTTGGTACCTGTCAGCTGCATCAGAACACTCTAGGGATAGCTAAGCCCAAAAGACCTTCTTTAGTTTGATGAGTGTTTATCAGCAGGTTCTGCCGTTGCTGCCCCAACAGACAGATGCTCTTCTGGCCACAGCGACTGGAAGCTACGTTTGCAGTGGAGGATTTAAAGGTCGCCCATTCAGATTCCATTATTCTTCAAATTTCTTAAAAAAAAATAAAAAAAAACTCTTTTGGAAAGCAAAAAACTTCTGAATAGAGACTGTTCCCAGTTCATCCTCACCATTTGTTTGGGATTTTCAGGCCTGTGTAGGAGGGTCCCCGTATTCAACCCACGGGTCCAATTTATAAGACCGCAGGTCTGATGGTACAATTAGAAAATGTTTTCTAAAGTGCAAGGAATATTTTGGTGTAGATGGCTAGCCATTCATAACACAATATTCCAGGGAAATTGAATCAAAATCAAATGACTTTCTGTTTTTTATTGAAGATATTTTGCTTCTTATCTGACAAGTTTCTTAGTTTATGTGTGAAATTTTATAAAATAAATTGTGTTGGGTTGTTCATTTTGTTGAACTCTCATGTAAAATATAGAAGTAGGTGGACCACTGAGTCCTGACCTGAAGATTTGGCTCTCCAGTGCTGTGACATGCATTTGTGTAGTTGCTGTTTAGCTTTCTCTATATGAAGGGCAAAACAGCAGTGACTGCACTGAACTGTGAAAACAACGGCATCTTTGGATTCACTGGTTTCTGTCTACAGTGTTAGATTTGAATTTCACTGGGATGTTGTTCTTGAGTCTAATCCCAGACATGCTGCTGAAGGTTCTCAGTTATCCAGGGAATGGTGGTTCTTGTAAATTTAGTTTAAGGCAACTGTTTGAAGACAAAAGAAAGAAGTTTGGTTGTCTTTGACTGAACTTACAAGGAATCCTCCGGCAGTTTCACACCAGTTCACACCTTCATGCATGTGGCCAAAACATCTCAAACAATTTGCTGACAATTTAACAAAGACCCCCAACAACCAACTGGAGGGAAGGGAGGGAGAGTGATTTGAACATGAGTTTCACAACACAAAATGATTTTCCCAACACAGTTTAACAACTTTTTTAACCACAAAAAAGTTTCTTGAATAAGAAACAAAACATTTTCAAGAATCAAAAAGAAGTTGATTTGCATTTGATTTAACTTGCTAGGACTATAAACTCAATCACCGACCTTTGACTCAGGGTGCCTGGTATTTGTGGAGCACCCCTTTATAGACATCTGAACCACTGTTTGGTCCATATGCACAAACAACAGAATCGTCCTTCCTGCAGCTTGGAGCTGGAGAGAGATGACCCTCAGTTTACAGAGGAGAACTCCAACACTGAGAAGCTCAGCTGGAGCTTGTGAGTATCTTCAGACCTGCCTGATGTCGCTCTCTCTGGGCAACTCCAGAGTAAAAAAAAAAAAGAAAAAAAGAGTCCAGCCCCTCCAGGAATTGGGTTCTGGAGCCCAAATCTGTGAGAGGTAGGTCCAGCTACATCTAATTGTTATCACTCAGCTCATTTCCTGCCTGTGGTGACCTTTTCTAGAGCCAGTTAGTAACTCATTCGATCAGGGAATCAGACCTCCAGCCTCACCTGCCACCAAACCTTGACTTCCCTTACAGAAGGTGGTACGGAGGAAATAGCATCCTGAGGCTTTTTTGTGCTGATATTGGCTAAACCTAAGTTTTTGAAGGGTTCACAATTTTTCAGGCATCTTTGTATGTGTATTCATCCGCGTACACTTATTTTATGTTCACCTGTGTTTAACTGCAGCTGCTCTGGTTGTTCTCTGTTCACCACAGCCACACCTGCAGAAACACAGTTTCAATTAAACATTTACTTTTAAATGTACTGAAAGTCGCTGCTTTTCTACTTGTAAAAAATGGCTAAGACTTTGAAAAATGTGTTTTAGAAACATATGTTGTACCACTATGCTTTCCAAAATATCTGTTTATGTTCAAAAGTGGGTGCAACAACAATAAACATCTAGTTTCGCTCGGTGAAGAGCAAACATGTTTTCTGTGGGGCAAGATTATCCGTAGCTGAAACACTGTTAAAGTTTAGTTATTCTTTAGATACAAAATAAAGATGAGTTCAGTGGTTATTAAAACTTTCAGCCCTCAGCAGACTGGTCATGAAACAGAGGTGGAGTACCAAGGAAGGCGTTGACCAGTTCATTGACTCCTCTCATGGCTCTGAAGAAGATGCCTGGCAGCTGATCATCTCCTGTTTTAAGCACTTCGTCCTGTGAGGCACCAGAGGCAGAACGAACGAGGTCCACTGGGTTACTACAAAAACAGGAGTCTCATCAGGTAAAACCAAACACCAGTTACATAAAAATACTGTCCTGTGAAAAACTGGTTCCAGCCTTTCTGCTTCCACAGACATTCAGAGGTCCAGTATCATCCAGGAACTGCTGACCAAATGTATTGATTAACTGATCATCTGTCATCTGAATCTGCACAAGTTGCACAAGTTACTTCATTCTTGTTATTTTTCTTGCTGCCAAGCTGCAGATGCAAAACTGTGTTTCGTTGTTGTGACAGCAATGAAACACAGTTTTGCAAGAATTCTGATTTTGATTTTGATCAGTAGGACCATGTCTAGAAAAGCAGCAGTTTTTGCTGCTCTGGAGCATCCAGGTGTCTCTTAACACACTGCCAAGGCGGAAAGACATCAGCAATGACCTCAGAGAAGCAGCTGCTGCTGCTGCCCATCAACCTGGGAAAGGGTCAAAGGTCATTTCCAAACTATCTGGACTCCATCATTCTACAGAAAGAAATATTAAAATATTAAAAATATTAAATACAGCTGCTGATCTTCCCAGGAGTGGCAGCAGATTCACCCCGAAGGTCAGACCGTGCAATGCACAGAGAAATGAGCTCCATCTCAGCTTCTACAGGCCTCAGTTAGCAGGTCAAAGGTCAAAGGTTAAAGCCTCTTCTCTCTAAAAACAACATGGCAGCTCCACTTAGGTTAATCTGAAGGAAGCAGCAGACTTCTGGACCAGAACCAGATCAGAGGACAGATGTTTACCCAGAATACACTGCAGCTGTCAGCACGGTGGTGGAGGGCTGATGGTTTGGGCTCCTTATTCTGGAGTTAAATGTGAGGCCATCTGTCCGACAGCTGAAGCTTGGACTGAACTGGGTCATGATGCAACAGGACAATGATTCAGAACACAGCAGCTAATCTACAACAGAACGGCTCAAAAAAAAAAAAGAATCAAGGTGCTGCAATGGTCCAGTCAGAGACCAGACCCTCAACCTGACTGAACCTCAGAGAGCTGAGCAGAAACCAATGAGCTGAAGCAACGCTGGAAAGAAGAGTGGGCCACAACTCCTCCACAACCATGAGAGAGACTCAAAGTCCTACAGAAAACCACTCCTGAGAATTCTTGGTGCTGAAGGAGGTTCTGGAAGCTTCAGGAACCAGTTTTAGATTTGAATAGTTTGAGAACCTGGTAAAGAGCAGATTAGTTTTTATTATGTTCTGATATGTCAAAGAGGGCAGACTCTCCTTTTCCTGACAATAAACTAGGAGAAGTTACTTGACCATAAAAAGTATTTCATAATTAATATATACAGGTGCTGGTCATAAAATTAGAATATCATGAAAAAGTAGATTGATTTCAGTAATTCCATTTAAAAAGTGAAACTTGTATATTATATTCATACATTACATACAAACTCATATATTTCAAATGTTTATTTCGTTTAATTTTGAT
>NC_051433.1:98092-99311 GCF_001649575.2 Kryptolebias marmoratus
GTAATCATCAAAATTAAACGAAATAAACATTTGAAATATATGAGTTTGTATGTAATGTATGAATATAATATACAAGTTTCACTTTTTAAATGGAATTACTGAAATCAATCTACTTTTTCATGATATTCTAATTTTATGACCAGCACCTGTAATACATGGTTAAAAACCATTTCACTTGGCAAATGAACTGAAGGTGGAAGAGTTACCTGAACATGTGCAGGAACCTGAACCAGGTGTGAGAGACATGTCTGTCTCCCATAGCTGCAGGAACCAGAGCTGCGTCTTCGTCTGAAACCTTGAAGGGAGGAAAAGAAGAACCGAAGACAAGCGGCAGCAGCCTGTGAGCAAAAAAACACAACAACAACAACACAATGTGAGTGGGCACTTTGCTTTTGAGTTAGCTGGGCGATGATCCGGGTAGAAGTGATGACATGCGGGGAGGGGAGAAGTCTCTTTTTGGGAAGCAAAGCATTTGATGGTGGGAGGAGGTGACACTTTAAATCAGGAACAACCAATCAGAGTTTATGGTGTCCTTCATCAGCTAAACAGAAATACAAGAAATCACCTCCTGTTTAACACAGATGCTGTAATTTATCAGATTCAGCTGATTCACAGACTTTGTTCACTACATTCGGATCCTGGAAGTGAAACAACGATGTTTTGTTTACATCAGTTTTATAATTTAGCAGCTTTATCAGCTGAGCTGTAAATGATGTGCAGCCTGTGCAAAACTCACAAGAAGAATATATACGTAAAAAAAAAACACACAACTTTGCTACAAAACAACAACACCAGAAACTGACGAGGCTGCAAGTCAGTCAGTCAGTCAATCTGTCTGTCTGTCTGTCTGCCAGTGTGTGTGTCTGTCTGTCTGTCTGTCAGTGTGTCTGTCTGTTTGTGTATGTGTGTGTGTCTGTCTGTGTGTGTGTCTGTCTGTCTGTGTGTCTGTGTGTGTGTCTGTCTGTGTGTCTATCTGTGTGTCTATCTGTCTGTGTGTCTGTCTGTGTGTCTGTCTGTGTGTCTGTCAGTCTGTGTGTCAGTCTGTGTGTGTGTCTGTCCGTCTGTGTGTCTCTGTGTCTGTCTGTCTGTCAGTCTGTCTGTGTGTCTGTCTGTCTGTCAGTCTGTCTGTCAGTGTGTGTGTGTCTGTCTGTGTGTGTGTCTGTGTGTCAGTCTGTCTGTCTGTCAGTCTGTCTGTGTGTCTGTCTGTCTGTCTGTGTGT